>NW_027266265.1:3317500-3575000 GCF_022045235.1 Haliotis cracherodii | reverse complement strand
ATTCTCAGCTGCTGACGACAATGACAAGTCGAGAGAAGCTGATGACCTGGACACAAAAGGTATTGTGGCTGTTAAGTTTATGGACAACAAAAGCTCATTGATGACTTCTTTGCGAAGGGTGACAATTGGCCACATAACCGGGTCGACAGACAATAAGAACAAGTGCAGTGAGGTGAAACGGTTTGATATCGGGAGGACAGGATTGCATGACCTTACAGTGGTCTCGTTTGAGGGCACTAAAACTATTGTTGTAACACAACCTGAAGATAGAATGGTGCATTCGTTTCATATATCAATGGGAAAATCAAGCAGCAGTTATCTAAAATTGGACAGTCACCCATACGGTATTGCAAACTTAGACTCGCCAAAGGCTGTCACCGCAGTTCCAAAGAAGAAACAATTAGTGGTTCTCTCTGTAAGTCCCAAACTGCAAAAAGACTCGATAATCAAAACCCAGCTACGGTATATCGGGTTGGCCTGCTTGGACTCTACAACACTGGCAGCAAGCGGAGAGGAGGTAGGCGTCATTGACGTCATCGATTTCTCAGGGACGAGACTCCGATGTTTTGGTGTTGACATGTTTGTTAAACCTCTGTTCTTGCATGCAACCCTGGACAACAAGCTCCTCGTGTCGGACTGGAAATGTAACAAGGTCGTGTGTGTGAATATTGACGGCTCACTGGAGTTTGAGTACCAGCCCGGGGAGAGCTTTATGATGAGTCGTCCGCTCGGGGTGTGTCAGGGCGGGGCAGGAGGCATCTACATAGCAGACAGGAACAACCATAAAGTGATTCAGCTGAGTCCTACAGGGGGGTTTGTGAGAGATATACTCACCTTTGCTGATGAGGTGTCCGATCCACGAGCTGTGTATGTGGATGAGGATAATGTGATGTACGTGTCTGTGGATGATAGGTACATCCACACACACGACATCAGTGATGGAACTTAGGAAATGCATGTATTGGTATCATTTCCGATCATCACAATATAATTTGTTGGGCGAGAAAATGGACATGGCAACCATCATTGTGAGCTTATGTGCAAGGATACATACATTGGTTGGAAATGCGAACAAAGGTGATAAATAATAATGCTACCTAACCAGATTGTCATCATCTTCCCGAGGCAAGGGAGTTAACTCACTAAAAGTTCAGTTTCCACCCTTGCCGCACTAGGCTGGAATAATGAGTTATAGTTTGGCTGGACTAAAGAGTCTATACATAGTCCAATCCAAATCGCGTAAAGAAATCGACATCCGGTTCCTAGACTGTCGTGCAGATTTCGGTCGTTTGCAGGATTTCCAAAGCATGTGTACCGACAACTTAGCGTCAATGGATATTTTCCATATCTTTTCATGTTTCTAATAACGGTGCTAATGTGATTTGATGCACTTAGCGCAGTATGACCGTGTTATTACAATATAGATCTTGATCATCGATCAGATCGTCGTCATTGGGCGACGCCGTTTTATTTGAACCAAATGAAAGTGAAATGAGAGGTGGAATCTGAAGGGACCCGTGAAGACCCGGTAAGAGAATAGAGCTTCAGCAACCCATGCTTGCCGTAAAAGGCGACTATGCTTGTCGTAAGAGGCTACTAACGGGAGTGGGTGGTCAGGCTCGCTGACTTGGTTGATGCGTGTCATCGTATCCCTATTGCGTGGATTGATGCTCATAAGGTCAATCACTGGATTGTCTGGTTCAGACTCGATTATTTACAGACCGCAGTCATATAACTGGAATATCGCTGAGTGTGGCGTTAAACAACAAACAAACAAACAAAGGGACATAACTCGTATTAGTCACTGGTGACGCTACGATGGAGCGCAAAACTCCAGCCTAGTTCGTCAAGGGGGGAAATTGGACTTATACAGACACGTTCCTCGGGTAGATGGCTAGTTATAATATGATATGAGTTCACTCACATAGTCCCTCATATAAAGATGTGCTAATGTGTTAACACTATGGTTGTTAGGGTATAAATGCCGAAATAGTTTTGAGACGCTATTACTTTCAACTATGGCAAATCAACAGAAGAATAGAAATACACAGTCATTACCAGAAGCCCGAAGCTACTTAAACACAGACTGCAGACTGCTGACATGGATGTCTTCCATAATGCAGGTGCTGCCTTCCACCTGTCTACATCATCGGGAACTGTGACAACTGTACCAAGATGATTTCAAACTGTGATACAAATTGTTAAAGATTATATGCGAATAAACATGAGATGCGTTGATTTCGTCTATTTTTCATTCCCTAGTTTGTATTTTCACGAACATTTGTAATCACATTAAACTTCTTTTGTTCCGACAAGGCGACCAGACCGATAACCTTTATACATGCATTACGCGCTTTGTTATTTCTAACATCACAAAGGTGGATCTAACAGTAATAACATTACAGTTATACTGATCAACATACACAGTGTTAACATTCCACTGTAAAATGATGGTCTTTGAACTGTACTGTAGTTCTTCGTCGTGCAGAGTTAAGTACCTTAGCTATGCTAGAAATCGATGATGGTGGGTTCGAACCCTAGATTTCACACAAATAACATAACACTCTGAAATGAATGTGTTTTGTTCAGATACATTGATTATTTGTAAGTATATCATTTGGTTTTAATACATTTTTTAGACTTAGCGTAAGATACTATTTATTAAACATTTAGCAAAAAATATCGTGTACTTATCATATCAAACAATACATTTATATTACATATCTAAAGATACATCTGATTTCAAATCCCACTATATCTCTTCTTGTGGAATACGTGCAGGATCTTATCTATACTTTGACCTATGTCGTTATCATATCACGTGTCGAAGGCTATGGACGGATGAGGAGGCTGGTGAAGCTGATATGCTTGGACTCATGTATATGTCTTGATAATGTTACCGCATCTATCCGGCAGACACAAAAACTGATGATGATGATGATGATGATGATGATGATGATGATGATGATGAATAATCGAGTTTGTACCAGGCAAACCAGTGGTTGATAGCATGGGCACCAACGACATACAAACCACCCGGTCATCATGTTAGTCTGTGATGGAGATCAATTTTGCGGCGGACTATTCACGGTTATGTTCATTGCAGCAAATACCCGATTGACGCTGGGGCGGAAAAACATGATACACTCACTCGCTAATCAAAACGTTTTTCTCCAATAGCGGTGGCTGTGGGGTAGCCAAAGGGTTAAAACATTCGTCAAAACGACTCGGGTTCGATTCCCTACATGGGAAACAATGTGTGAAGCCCATTTCTAGTGTCACCCGTTGTGATATTGCGGGAATATTGATCAAAGCGGCATAAAACCATAGATACTTACTCACTCTCTTATAGCCCCAATGAAGAATACATCCCGCTGCTCGGTTCTGTAGGTATTTTCAACCAAGGTGCATCACACAACAGGAAACTTAACGACAATACAGACACAATAATGAATACCCCAAATACCCCAAACTCCTTGTACTTTGTTACGGCTGAGGAATATGGGGTACGAAGCTTGTAAGGTATGGGCGACATTGGGTTTAATGAAGCGTTCAACATCTTCGCACGTTTTAGCGACGTATGCACGTGTGTTTGTGGCTTTTCGTACTAGTCCAATGTTATAGGGCTAGACCAAGGAGATACATGTACCATGATGTCGTTGAGTATGGATATTCCAAAGCATACTGACTCCGAACCGACCTATCCATGTTTTAATCCCTTAATACCGAACACCAGGCAGGGTAACAACAAGTACGTTTTTAACGTCGCGAGCGACGCGGCCGGGAATCGAACCACCGACCTTCCTCTCTCTGTTACATCGGAGGCGGTCGTTTACCGAAATCGTGCCTCTACCTCAATAATGTGAATGTGATCTTTCCCATCATGAAATCGATTTTACTTATATGTGGCATGTGTGACAAGTTTAGTAAAGCCGACTTACGAGTGAGTCAGTGAGTGAAGATGATTTTACGCCGATTTGAACAGTATTTCAGTTATATAACGGCGTGTCAACGTGAGGTGGCAGACAAACCAAACAAAATATAATCTGGGCGAACTGGGTTCAGAACCTGGGTCTTCGGTGGGACGAGCGAATCATTTAACCACAAATAAAACCCACTGCGCTAAACATTTGGTATGATTTACCAAGATGTAAACATAAATATTCAAGGGGTATTATTTTATGAGGATGATGAAATGAAATGTAAGAATAGCCCTGATTGAAATCGAAAATATTGATAAACAATGTTAAGCGTGAGTGATAGTTTGAAAGGGACAGCTATACACTCATTAGCAATGATTCATTAATCACGTTGCCTATCGCACGATTGAGAACTTTATTTACATTTTAGCATAGAAATATGACTGACAAGCTCTCGCCGACGTTGTTATAACGAAGGACCTCGACAAGCCTGTGACGGGACTTTATTATTTGCATTAGACATTGGCCTAGTTTCCCAAAGTGATAACAATACACGTATCTGGTGACCTGGACTGAAGAGCTTACACCAGCTAGGTGTTATACGTGCTCACTCACACATTGCTTCAATATTCAACTCAGAATCTTTCCTCAGCTGGGCGTCAAGGTAAATCACAGTGTCTGTAAACCTATATAGTGTGCAGTATGTGTATTTTCGATAATTGTTTTGTCTTTACAGATCAAATATAATGTTACAATCATCCAACTATGGGTGTATCAAGCATATCATGGCACTTCGGAGATGCTAAAATGGGGCGGTCGGGTAGCCTGGTTGTTTAACCGTTCGCTCGTCACGCCGAAGACCCGGGTTCGATTCCCTACATGGGTACAATGTGTGAAGCCCATTTCTGGTGGTGAAAGTGCTGGAATATTGCTAAAAGCGGCGTAAAACCAAACTCACTCACTCAGAATGCTAATACGAACAGCTTTAATACATTGGAAACGTCACTAGGACGTGCCAGAATTACAGACCTGATTAGTAAGCTTAAATTTGTCATCACATACCATTTGTGCTCGTTATTGGAGCAATATTATAGGGTAATATACAGATTCATATGTGTTCTATGCAGTTCATTTTGACACATGGCGTGTTTGTATTTCAGTACAGAAATATGAGCGACAAGCCCGTGATTCCAGTCGTCGTAGGCGTAGATGTAGGAGGGACCAACACTGATGCCGTTGTCATAACGAAAGACGTCGACAAGCCCGTGGTCATTGCTGGTGTGAAGGAGCTTACCACCAGTGATGTGACTACCGGGGTGCAGAGAGCGGTCAGCAAGGTCCTGAGTGAAGCGTGCAGGTCTGGGACGTCTGTCGGTGTTGTCCAAGTCAACATAGGAACCACCCACTTCGTAAACGCTGCAGTACAGGGGAGGGATTTAGCGAAGGTGTCAGTTATCCGTCTCTGTGGTTCAGTGTCAGAAGCTCTTCCGCCATTTAGCGACTTTCCAAAGCATTTGAAGGATATCATTTGTCATACAACGCATCTTGTAGCTGGGGGGTACCGCTTTGATGGAAGGGCGATTGATGATGTCAACAGGGACGAGATTGAGGAGATTGTGAAAGCATCAGGAGACATAGGGTTTGTTGTTTGTGGGGTTTTCTCCCCCATTAGATATGATCAGGAACTTGAAGTGGAGAAAATCATCAGGGAAATATTGCCAGATGCCAGCGTGACGCTATCACACGACATTGGTCATCTTGGGTTGCTTGAAAGAGAAAATGCTGCAATTCTGAATGAATGCCTCAAGCCACTTTGTCAACGAACAATCGATGGTTTCAGAGACGCCTTAGGAAGTATTGGCCTTGACTGTCCTCTCTACCTTACGCAGAATGACGGGACCATCATCAGTTCAGACAAAGCTAGACAATATCCGGTCTATACATTCGCTTCCGGGCCTACCAACAGCATGCGAGGAGCAGCATTCCTGTCAGCGATAGAGGATGCAATAGTGGTTGACATCGGAGGTACAACGACTGATGTTGGTGTTTTGAAGAATGGCTTCCCAAGAGAAGCATCAAGTCAGGTCAAGATAGGTGGCATCAGGACCAATTTCCGCATGCCCGATGTTCTAAGTATTGGACTTGGAGGAGGTTCGTATGTAATTCCTGGAACAAATGAGTCAGATGGGATCACAAGCATTGCCGTGGGACCACTGAGTGCTGGGTTCAACTTAAAGAACGAGGCACTGGTTTTCGGCAGTGATGCTGGGGAGGAAGGGAGATCCATCACAACAACAGACATAGCTGTTGCTGCAGGTTTAGTTGAGCTTGGCAACAAGGACTTCGTACAAGGCATTTCTGAAACTGTTGTAACGATGGCGCTGGACAGGATGCATGAAATGATTGAGGCATCAATTGACAAGGTTAAACTGAGTGACCAATCACTGCCTGTAATCCTCGTGGGAGGTGGGAGTATCCTTGTGGACCTGAAGCGAAATCTAACTGGTGCCTCTGAAGTCCTAATGCCACAACATTATGGTGTCGCAAACGCTATTGGGGCTGCTCTTAGTCAGGTGTCAGGTAGTATTGACTATGTCGTCAGTATATTAGACATGATAGACAGGAAAGCCATGGACAAATGTGTGGAGGAAGCTGTTGGCAGGGTAACAGAAGATCCTGATGGAAAGGAAAGCGAAATGGCAGAAGAGCTTGCAAGAAAACCATTCATCGTTAAGGCAAGAGATGAAGCCTTGGCCTCGGCTATAACAAGAGCTACAGCTGTAGCAGTTGAGGCAGGGGCTGATTCGTCCACTGTACACGTTGCAGAAAAACAGGACATGACGTTGTCCTACATGCCAGGTCAAGCTACAAGAATCAAGGTGAAGGTAGTTGGCGATCTCGCGGACCATGTGCAGAGAAATGTCAAGGTTGAAAAATGGCTTGCTCCTGAAGATGAAAACTTGGGATCTCTATCACTGAAAACTATGCATACAAAACAAGAGGTGTCTGCTGGGGGAACTAAATTGTCTGGAAAGGATGATGGCAATGATGCAACAAAGGTTCCCATGGATCCCAAAATTGACCCTGAAACTGGGGCGTGGAGATTATCAGAATGGGACATCGAATGTATTGTTGTTGGAGCTGGTATTTTTGGATGTGGAGGTGGTGGAAATCCCCACCTTGGAAGGCTCCGCGCTTTAGAAGCTGTTCGGAGTGGGAAAGAAATTAAAATCATAACCCCAGAACGTCTACTGATGAATGCAGATCCCGAAAACGATCTCGTTAGCATTGTCTGTTTTTATGGAGCGCCACTGATAATGTATGAACAGCTTGTGTCATCTAAAGAAACATCCGCAGCCCTGAGATGTATAGAGGATGTATTTAACATTGGCCGGTTCAAAAACGGGACGCTAGACAACAAGTCAGGAGTCACGATTGAAGAGAAAGCTGGCATGCGGTTCATAAGTGATTACCAACAAACGGGCAGTCACAACTCAGGTTCCCCTTCAGTCAAAGGAAAACAAATCAAAGCTTTAATGGCTGTTGAAATTGGAGGAATGAATGCCATTGAACCATACCTAGTCGCTGCCGATCTTAATCTTCCCGTTGTGGATGCTGACGCAATGGGAAGAGCATTCCCGAAACTCAGCATGATGTGCCCGCACATGTATGGCCTTCCTGCCTATCCTACAGCACTGGTGGACGACAGAAACCGTCGGGCTGTGATGCTAGAAGCTCCTACCGCAACTCTTGTTGAACATCACTTCCGGGATGTTGTGACCGAAATGGGATGTTCAGCTGGCTGTTCTTTCTCTCCTCTTGTCAAGGAGGATGTTCTTACGAAATGTGTCCAGCACACCATTAGTCGCGCTTGGAGGCTGGGAAACGCCATCCTCCGTTCAAGAATAGAGAAGACGTCTCCCATTGAAGCAATTCTTAAAACAGAGACATCGATTCATGTCATGATTGGAAAGATCAGAGATGTTCAAAGGGAGACCAGTGGTGGCTACAACAAAGGTCGCGTCATCATCGAGGGGTTAGAGAAGTATTCTGGACAAAAGGTACTCATCAATTTCCAAAACGAGAATTTAGTAATAATACCTCTTGATGAGAACAATGACGAAGGAGACGTCATTGCCTGCGTCCCTGACCTCATTGCTATCGTTGACGCTGATACTGCTGAGCCAATCACAACGGAGGAGGTCCGGTACGGCATGAGGGTTTCTGTTATTGTGATAGCGTCTGCGGACATACTTAGAACTGACACTGCCTTGAAGTATGTCGGCCCGCAGGCTTTTCAGTATCCAGAGAGTGTCAAGTTTCAACCATTTGGGCAAAGCAAAGTAACCGTTCCAATTCCACCAACAGAGTGAACATGTCACAAGACTTTCATGGAGTTTCCTTCTTTGTTTCTTTGCTAAATTAAAATATTTGATTACGTATGTGCTAGTTCCATTTCCAACAAAAATTGTCATTGATGCTAAGTATATGATATTAAGAGCTTTGATTGATTTGTAACATTCGTCTGTTAAGACTCAAAGGTCGAACCTATTGACATGAACCTATTAAATTCACAAATTCTAAACAATCGGGCTTTGTCTTGTATCTTGAAACAGAAAAGGCACTAAGTCAAAAAGGTGGTAATGAATGACTGACAGACATTTTTAATTCTGACAAATGATAGAGGCTACAGTTCTAACCAATTCCCCACGCTTGACATCAGTACGTGTCTCCTGATTCTAATTACACTCCTTTTAGGGTTTCTAAGATATCTCGGCCTCTGAGGGACCCGTGCAGATCCGGGGTAGAATAGGTCTTCAGCAACCCATGCTTGCTGTGAAAGGCGACTATGCTTGTCGTAAGGGGCGACTAACGGAATCGGGTGGACAGGCTCGCAGACTTGGTTGATGTATGGCATCGCATCCCAAATGCGTGGATCGATGCTCATGATGTCAATCTCTGGATTGTGTGGTCCAGACTCGATTATTTAGAGACCGCCGTCATATAGCTGGGATATTGTTGAGGGAGGGCGGCGTTAAACAACAACAAAACAAAAACAAACAGTCTCTGAGTCTCTCTGTATGATATTTAATAAGTCTTCAATGTCCAAGGCCCATTTATGTCTGAAATTGATTGAATCCAGACACGTGCCACGGACACAATGGTCATGCGTTCGAATCCTTCAATTGTTTATGGGCCTAAGGTTATAAGCACCAAGATCATGCTGGCGGGATTCCTTCCCTCAACAAGCAGAAACATAAAATTCTGAAATATAAGTGAAATTAAATGATAACATTGAAAATTTTGTTGTGACCAGAAAAGAAGGTCGAGTTCTCCTGGGTTCGAGACAACGAACAAAGTGATCTGATGAAAGGCGTCCTTGAATATATGACACCTTTTCATGGATAACAACTTGTTTATTCTTTGTAACGACGTTTCAGGGCTACTTCCAGCCCCTTCGACCGGTAAATTCTGAGTAGGGATGTAGACGCACAGAGTTGATATGTGTACGTTCATAAGTTCACTTGCAATTTGAGTGTACAGGCTAATGTATTTAAAAAAATTAACAAAACACAACAATAAATATACTTTCTTCGACATGTTTCTCTGTTTCATTGTTTTATTCAACTATCTTTTCCCTGATATAGCCCACAATAACATCTACTTCTGGAAAGTTTAAGGAACTGTGCATGAAAGTTCAAGTCCGTACCTCACCGAAACTGACCAGGCTCCATCCACGACACCACAAGCTCAGACACCTCGGGAAAATAGGAGACAAATTCGAAATTAACCATATCTGAATGTACCCACCTCATTAGAACACCGCAAAGCAGTTACAAGTTTAAGACTCATTGCTCACGACTTTCAAATTGAGAGAGGAAGATAAACACCCCAGCAGCAGTAAGAATATGTATCTTCTGTCATATTAACGATGTTGAAGATGAGGAACACTTTCTGTTGCAATGCCCTCTCCACAAAGATCTGAGACATGAACTAACGATGTTGAAGATGAGGAACACATTCTGTTGCAATGCCCTCTCCACAAAGATCTGAGACATGAACTAACGATGTAGAAGATGAGGAACACTTTCTGTTGCAATGCCCTCTCCACAAAGATCTGAGACATGAACTAACGATGTTGAAGATGAGGAACACATTCTGTTGCAATGCCCTCTCCACAAAGATCTGAGACATGAACTAACGATGTAGAAGATGAGGAACACTTTCTGTTGCAATGCCCTCTCCACAAAGATCTGAGACATGAACTAACGATGTAGAAGATGAGGAACACTTTCTGTTGCAATGCCCTCTCCACAAAGATCTGAGACATGAACTAACGATGTAGAAGATGAGGAACACATTCTGTTGCAATGCCCTCTCCACAAAGATCTGAGACATGAACTAACGATGTTGAAGATGAGGAACACTTTCTGTTGCAATGCCCTCTCCACAAAGATCTGAGACATGAACTAACGATGTTGAAGATGAGGAACACTTTCTGTTGCAATGCCCTCTCCACAAAGATCTGAGACATGAACTAACGATGTTGAAGACGAGGAACACTTTCTGTTGCAATGCCCTCTCCACAAAGATCTGAGACATGAACTAACGATGTAGAAGATGAGGAACACATTCTGTTGCAATGCCCTCTCCACAAAGATCTGAGACATGAACTAACGATGTTGAAGATGAGGAACACTTTCTGTTGCAATGCCCTCTCCACAAAGATCTGAGACATGAACTAACGATGTAGAAGACGAGGAACACTTTCTGTTGCAATGCCCTCTCCACAAAGATCTGAGACATGAACTAACGATGTAGAAGATGAGGAACACTTTCTGTTGCAATGCCCTCTCCACAAAGATCTGAGACATGAACTAACGATGTTGAAGATGAGGAACACATTCTGTTGCAATGCCCTCTCCACAAAGATCTGAGACATGAACTAACGATGTTGAAGATGAGGAACACATTCTGTTGCAATGCCCTCTCCACAAAGATCTGAGACATGAACTAACGATGTTGAAGACGAGGAACACTTTCTGTTGCAATGCCCTCTCCACAAAGATCTGAGACATGAACTAACGATGTAGAAGATGAGGAACACATTCTGTTGCAATGCCCTCTCCACAAAGATCTGAGACATGAACTAACGATGTAGAAGATGAGGAACACTTTCTGTTGCAATGCCCTCTTCACAAAGATCTGAGACATGAACTAACGATGTAGAAGATGAGGAACACATTCTGTTGCAATGCCCTCTTCACAAAGATCTGAGACATGAACTAAGGATGTAGAAGATGAGGAACACATTCTGTTGCAATGCCCTCTCCACAAAGATCTGAGACATGAACTAACGATGTAGAAGATGAGGAACACATTCTGTTGCAATGCCCTCTCCACAAAGATCTGAGACATGAACTAACGATGTAGAAGATGAGGAACACTTTCTGTTGCAATGCCCTCTCCACAAAGATCTGAGACATGAACTAACGATGTAGAAGATGAGGAACACTTTCTGTTGCAATGCCCTCTCCACAAAGATCTGAGACATGAACTAACGATGTAGAAGACGAGGAACACTTTCTGTTGCAATGCCCTCTCCACAAAGATCTGAGACATGAACTAACGATGTAGAAGATGAGGAACACTTTCTGTTGCAATGCCCTCTCCACAAAGATCTGAGACATGAACTAACGATGTTGAAGATGAGGAACACATTCTGTTGCAATGCCCTCTCCACAAAGATCTGAGACATGAACTAACGATGTAGAAGATGAGGAACACATTCTGTTGCAATGCCCTCTCCACAAAGATCTGAGACATGAACTAACGATGTAGAAGATGAGGAACACTTTCTGTTGCAATGCCCTCTCCACAAAGATCTGAGACATGAACTAACGATGTTGAAGACGAGGAACACTTTCTGTTGCAATGCCCTCTCCACAAAGATCTGAGACAAGAACTAAATTCTTCACCCGCCTTAACTATGCACCCAATATCCTTTACTAAACCGAGTCGTGCTTTCTGCAGAGTGAAGCATGTGGAAATTGGAAATGTTACGAATATTGCAATCAGATAATTTATAGGTTCCCTCCTACATTAACTGATTGGAATATATATTTTTTATTAAACTATCATTACAACTTTTCTGTCATATTTTCTTAATATTTTCTGTAAGTTCTGAGTTTATAGTGGTCAATAAATGTCTGGAAATTGTCTACGCAGTTGAATGTAAGGTACTTTGCCTAATTCCAAGCTTATCCAAGAGATAGGGGAGTTTAATACTACCCATATTAGCACTTTCATTGAAAGCAGTTTTGAAACAATATTGGTCATCTGCCCATCCTACCAGTATGTCAGAAACATTTACCATTTCTATTAATGTCTAAAGATTAAGGAACAATCATAGCTCAGCTCTGCACACCACAGTTTGTGTCTTCTGAAATAAACAAACCCTTAACATGTTTGCAAAATTTCACCTTTATTTTGTTCAGGTGTTAACATATATACCGTATTTTCTACCATATTGCAACGAAATTGGTTCAGTATCACATACCTCTCAGTTATAAGAAATGTCTGATTCCATAATTGCCTTAAATTATTGAAGCTTACATTTGGATCCAAATCTGACAGCAGTAGAATAGAAGAAAACACGTGGTATGCTCTGACCCTTTCTTACAAGAGATTCCTGACAGTGCTTAACTTTAGACTTTTGATGGAAGACAATTCCAAAACAGCAATCGATATCTGTCTGACACTTTTATGTCATGTTCTGCTACTGACCACTTCAATATGTACCCATGAAATTTCTGTAGTTTATTGGGCGATTCAGATCGAAGTACCACGTCATTAGTAAAAAGTAAAGGACATATAGATTTTGAAAACCGTTAATTATCAGATTATTGTAATTTTGTTTCATTTTCTAACTCTCTTCAAAGAAAGTGTTCTCATTGACAGGTTCGGCAGCTCAAGTATGATACCAGTTACTTTCATCAATTTATTATTTCAGCTCATGTATCTGAAGCAGTCAACCAATAAACATTATAATCCACGCAACATCGAAACATAACTTTTCTGGTATTAATAAACAACATGCACATAGACACCTTTAAAGAGCCCCATTGGAATTCCGGGTTAGAATTGCTCCGCAGCTATGCTGGTGGTGAGAGTCGGGTGGTCGGGCTCTGCTTCTGGGTTGATTGCCTGTCATCGTATCCCGATGGCGTGGACTGTTTCTTACAGTATCAATCACTGGATTGTTTGGTCCAGACTCGATTATTTCCAAGCCGTCTTCATATAGCTGGCATATTGCTGAGCGCTGCATCAAACAACAAATTCACTTGCAAAACAAAAACAAATCTTTTAAGAATAGATGTTTGTGATCCAAACATATTTCTTCAGTTACAGTCACTTGAATTTCACAGTGGTCTAATTTGGATATACACATACTAGGCTTCATATATGTTACCTGTAGATTTGAAAATAAAAAATTAAATTTGGGACGAAGTGTGCAACGTGAGGTATAAATGTGCAATGAAGTGCCGTCAATAAACAGACAGCATAGCTCTGCATTGAAAATACAGTAGGTGTATCTCTTAATTCTACCATGGTCAAATTAACACTAATCTTTGGGTAACATATAAAGCATAGATTACTGAGTGGAACCAAAGATAGAATAAAGTGAACCACACAAGGTTTAGTTCCTCGTCAAATCACAATTATGGCGTATCCTACTGAAGCAATAAATAGGATGCCATACTTTACATATAGAGAAGCACCAAGTTTAAATGTGGCCATGTTTTTTTCTTCAAAACCTTTGGAAAACCCTTTAAATTGAGTTTAATAGAGTCTTATGTACAAATATATTGCTACGGTCACGGTTTCTGTACCATTTACATACAATGTCAGTGACCTACATCCTCACAATCTGCATGTCGCCCTGTGTTATCCTGTGTCGGAGCTGTTGGTCAAGCAGTGGGGTAAAACTTGTTTGTTTATTGTAACCAATTGTTTATTGGTGGCCAATAAGGGACATGGAGTCTGTTTTTCCATATTTTGGTATTTCACTTACTTTTATCGTAACATTTTGCAAATTAACACGATTTGTCTTACAAATATGTGATACATCATGTGCAAAGAAGATATTGAATCGCTGAAAAGTGAAACAAAAATGTCAAAAACTAAAATGAAAATGTCAAAAACATAAACGAAAATGTCAAAAACTAAAATGAAAATGTCAAAAACGAAAATGAAAAGACAGAAAACTATTTCCACCCCAGTGATAATATTTCCACTCCGGTGGAATCTATTTCCACCAGGGTGAAAACTATTTACACCGCGGTGGAAATAGTTTTCTGTGGTTTCATTTTAACTTTTGACATTTTCGCTTTTGTTTTTGACATTGTCGTTTTTGTTTTTGACATTTCCATTTTAGTTTTTGAAATTTTCGCTTCACATTTCAGCGACTCAATAGCTACTTGAGTGTACATTTTCCATGTTTCAGTTGTTTTTATACATGATTTATAACATATTTGTATGAAAAATTGTGTTAATTTGCTAAAGGTTACGATAAAAGTAAGTGAAACATCAAAATATTGAAAAAGAGACTCCATGTCCCTTATGGGCCACCGTAGGGGTTAGAGATGTCACATCAATTACTGGATGACACATAAACTGCTTCTGTGAGATCCTAAAATGCACATTTCTTGCTTTTGGCCTGGACTAATAAAACAAATCTACAAAAGAGCTGCTATTGGCCGCATGTATTGAAATTTTTAACTGCCAGATTTATCACATCGGACTACAGTGTGAGTAGTTGGCAATATTATCGATTTATCAACTTGAGCAATAATGTGGGTAGTGGACAATATGTCAGATTTATCACCTCGGACTGAGGTAGTTGGCAATGTAATCGATTTATCACCTTGAGCAATAATGTGGGTAGTGGACAATATGTCAGATTTATCACCTCAGACTGAGGTAGTTGGCAATGTTATCGATTTATCACCTTGAGCAATAATGTGGGTAGTGGACAATATGTCAGATTTATCACCTCGGACTGAGGTAGTTGGCAGTATTATCGATTTATCACCTTGAGCAAAAATGGGGGTAGTGGACAATATGTCAGATTTATCACCTCGGACTGCAATGTGAATTGTGGACAATGTGGGCGTGAGTAGTCGTTGAGATTGATTCATACCGGTGGAAGATCTTCATCGTGTCATGCTGTCCCTTTTTCGCAATAATGTAAAGTTGAGGCGTTTGACTTCAAGGCGCTCTCTAAATACCATACGATCCCTTATCAAACACCAGGCCCGTATTATCTGCATATACGCTCAGAGGGGTATTCACTTATATTGTTCCTATATCCTAGCCTAAACTCATTGTGGTTTTAGAGTACCGTTTCGACGACTGTTCCCAAATATACCAATACAGTGCAACCCGTGAAGATCCGATGAAGAATTGATCAGCAACCCATGCTTGCCGTAAGAGGCGACTGGCGGGATCGGGTGGTCAGGCTCGCTGACTCGGTTGAGGCGGTATGTCATTGTATCACAATTGATTAAACGATGCTCATGGTGTCACAGGATTGTCTGGTCCAGACCGGATTACTTACGGACCTAAGTCATACAGCTGGAATATTGCCGAGTGCGGCGTTAAACAACTAACAAACTTACACACAGCAAGTGATGCCTGTGTTGACTCCCTCGTAACATGAAAAATATAGGTCATGAAACGTTACAAACTATCAGTTTAATGTTAATTGATTAAGATGTACATTTAAAATCTTTTATGAAGTAATATCATACATTTTACAGAGTCTTGAGTTTGGCATTTTTGAGAGAGAGAGAGAGAGAGAGAGAGAGAGAGAGAGAGAGAGAGAGAGAGAGAGAGAGAGAGAGAGAGTCTCTATTTCTTCACCGTTTAGATCATGTCAATCTACACCAACCTAATGATTGTTTACTTCCTATAACGTGTTTACTTCTTTATGACCATTGCATGTGACAAAAGATATCATGTCAATGAGAGGTTGTCAAAGTGGGCCCACAAAAGATAAAGGATGCTGGAGAGTGAGAGTGAGAGTGAGAGTGAGAGTGACCAAGTGAGAGAGCATCTAAGTTCTAGAGCGTCTGCGTTAGAGAGCGTCTGAATGTCCGCTGTAAAGAGTCCAAGTGAGAGCATCCCAGTAATAGAGCGTCTGCGTTAGAGAGCGTCTGAATGTCCGCGGTAGAGAGTCCAAGTGAGAGCATCCCAGTAATAGGGCGTCTACGTTAGAGAGCGTCTGAATATCCAAGTGAGAGAACGTCCCAAGGTCTGTGTGAGAGTGTCCGGGTATAAGATATGGCCTATTCTTATAGGTCTGTTCTCAGTGCCTTGGTGGTATTGGTTGAACAGGATACGAGTCTCCGATTGGCCTAAACTCAACATCATCATAATGGAAAGCTTTAGGGCCAACAAATCGCAAAGCCTGATCGGTTCGCAGTATATCTGGAGAGGCCAGTACAAGGACAGCAACTCGAATTCCATATTTCACCTCTTCTGTCGGAATAGGCTCGGCTGTGTCCGCATCAACGATGGTGATGAGATCTGGGACACATGCAACTGGCTTCCAAGCTTTCTTCTCGGCATCCAAGGGGAAAATAATCAAGTTTTCATTCTGAAATTCAACCAGTATGGTTTGTCCAGAAAAACTGTCAAGACCTTCAATGATAACCTTCCCTCTGTTGAATCCTCCACTTGTTTCTCTCTGCACGTCCCTGATTTTGCCAGTGATGATGTGGACGGACGTTTCTGCTTTCAAAATGGCCTCAATTGGGGACGTCTTTTCTATTCTGGCCTTTAGAACAGCATCTCCGACTTTCCACACGTGGCTAACGGAATATAGAACTGTCATATCCATTAAAACAGGTTTGGGGAGAGGATTGAATGACACTCCAGCAGAACATCCCATCCCAATAACTGTATCTCTGAAGTGATTTTCAAGATGTTTCGGTGAAGGTGTTTGCAGCATTACAGCTCGTGTGCCTCTGTCGTCTACTAAAGCTGCAGGATGAGCAGACACTCCATATATATATGGACAAAACATCTGTAACTCGGGAAATGCACGTCCCATGCCATCAGAATCAACAACAGGCAGGCCCAGGTCAGCTGACACAAGAAGAGGTTCAATCGCATTCATTCCTCCGATCTCTCCAGACATCAAAGCAATTATCCGTTTAGGCTTTTCCATTGATACCCTGGTCTGGTAATTCTCTATATATACCATCCCATCTTTCGTCTTGATTTCAACTCCCTCTGTGTTCTGCAACATTCCATCCTTGTAGCCACCAATGGTGTACAGATCATCCAAACATCTCAAAGCTCCAGTAGTTTCTTTTGAGGACACCAACTGCTCATACATAATCAATGGGGCCCCCATGAATGCTACCATAGCCACGAGATCATTGTCTGGATCTGCCTTTTCATACAGTTTCTCTGGGGAAATGATACGTATTTTCTTGCCTTTTCGTATATCCGCAAGAGCCCTGAGTCTGCCAATATGAGGATTTCCACCACCGCCACACCCAAAAATGCCTGCACCAATCACAATTGCCTCTAAATCCCATTCTGAGAGAATCCACTCTCCAGTATGAGGGTCGATCTGAGGATCCACTGGGTGTTTTGTTGCATCTCCTGCCTCATTGTCACCTGTTAGTGTTTTCCCAGTTGAGGTCCCTGTTTGTTTTTCAAGTTTGCCACCAGACATTAATTCATCTTTTTTCAAAGGGCTTGGGATCCACTCTTTTGCATGTGCTGATTGCAAATTCTTTAAATTGCCAACAGCCTTTATCTTTATTCTCACTGCCTGACCTGGGATATAGGACAGAGTCATGTCCTCCTTCTGTGTAATTTCAACAGATGTTGGGTCAGCACCACAATCTACTGCTATGTTCTTAGCTTCACGTACTGCATTTTCTAAAGCTGTATCTCTGGCATTGACAAAAAATGCCTTTCGAGCTTGTTCTGCAGCGAGCTCGACTTTCTTTTTATCTTTATCATCCACTGCTGCCCGAGCGGCTTCAACAGCTTGATCCATCTGTTCTTGATCCACCATATCCTGAAGACATACAATACTATCAGAACTGCCAGACACCTGACTCAGTGCAGCACCAATGGCATTGGCAACTCCTGAATACTCGGGGATAATGACTTCTGAGGCACCTTTAATTTCCTGATTCCTGTCAACCAGAACACTTCCACCACCAACAAGAAGAACAGGTAGTGTTTCCGCACTCAGCTTGACCATATCGATTGCATCTTCAATCATGATAGCTATCTTTGCAAGCACTGTGCCAACCAATTCCTTTGATAAATGCTGAACATATTTTGCATCTCCAAGTTTCATCAATCCAGCTGCAACAGCAACATCAGACGTAGTTAAGCTTCGTCCAGAGTCAGTGTCGCCATTACAAAATATGAAAGCTTCATTCTTCAGGTTGTACCCTGCGCTGAGCGGTCCAATAGTAACTGAGGCGTCTGTGTTTTCTGTGACATAGGACCCACCGCCAAGGCCAAAACTGAGAACATCTGGCATTCGAAAGTTTGTCCTGATCCCTCCAATCTTTACTTGGGTGGAAGCTTCTCTTGGAAACTTGTTCTTTAGAACGCCTACATCTGTGGTTGTGCCTCCAATATCAAGAACGATGGCATCCTTGACATCTGATAAGAAAGCTGCTCCTCGCATGCTGTTTGTGGGTCCTGATGCAAAGGTGTACACAGGATACAACACAGCTTCATCAGAGCTGATAATTGTGCCATCGTTCTGTGTGAAATACATTGGACAGGACAAACCAACACTTGCTAGTGCAGTCTGAAAACCTTCAACTGTCATCTTGCAAAGTGGTTTCAAACACTCGTTAAGTATAGCAGCATTCTCTCTTTCCAGTAATCCAAAATGTCCAATCTTGTGAGACAGTGTAACTGTTGCTTCAGGATACTTGCTCGCGATTAACTGTAAAACAGCATCTTCTTGGTCGGTTTTGACAGGAGAGAATATTCCTGACACAACAATGTTTCTTATGTTCTTTTCCTTTATTTGACAAAGGGTATCAGTTATTTGTTTCTCATCAACAGGGTCAATTTCCCTGCCATCAAACCTGTACCCACCATCAACAAGGTGAACGCTGCCATATATGGTTTCTTTGAGATCCAAGGGAAAATCGCTGAAAGGTGGCAGATCGTGTGACGCAGTTCCACAAAGACGTATCACAGAGACCCGTGCAAGTCCTCTACCCTGTACAACAGCATTTACGAAGTGAGTGGTTCCAATGTTGACCTGCACCACAGCTACCCTATGTCCATTGTCTGTGGCCTGTTGGAGAACGGCGTGAATGGCATTCCGGACACCGGTAGTGACATCAGCTGACGTCAGCTCCTTCACTGCGGCAATCACTGTGGATTTTATCTTGCCTTTGGTGAGAACAACTGCATCGGTGTTGGTTCCACCTACGTCAACACCGACCACGACGGGAATCACTGAACTGTCTTTGTCAGCGGACATCTTACTGACCTGAAAAAATAATTTAGGGTTAGAATGTTTGATACTCTCATGTTTTCAACAAACGTACTTATTGCTCTCCCATATCATATATCTACATTACTTTTTCAAGAAGTATGAAATATGAAAACTAGCATTTTGTGGTTCCCCTTTGAGAAGATAAATACACTTAACACACATAATTGTGTTTCTTCTTCCATTATTAAATTCCTCATTTATATTACGATTTTCAACATATCAAAGGCGTCGGTTGCATCTCTCGGACGTGTCACGGTCCGCAGATCGTTGGTTCGAATCCTATATGCTGATTACTGTGATCTTTTTTTGTCAACAACATCCCCGCAACAAAGTAGTACCGGCATGACTTTATTTAAGCAACAGATATTACTTAGTCGAGAACTCACTTTCGTGACCAACTGAAGATAATTATTTATGAGTGACTCTGCCCAGAGAATACCCAAACATGTTAGACTGTTTTCTTAGTCGTTGTTAGTAGTTGTTATTAACATTCGACGCTCATGTCGCATTCTTGATGTTATAGGGACACAGTTACCTCAATCGTCAAAGACACATCAATTATCTGTGCAGACATACCAGAAACCTAGGATTGCGGGTTCGAATCCCGGTTTGTCCGTATTATATATTTAATTCTGTCAGCACGATACCCGTGCCCGTGGGTTGTACTAATTATTATTATGGTTGTTATAAATAGTATTATTTTTATTATCATTATTATTAGTCCCGTAAAGATTCCGGGTTAGAATTGGTCTTCAGAAACCCATGCTTGTCGTAAGAGGCTAACGGGATCGGGTGGTCAGGTTCGCTGACTTGGTTAATCCATGTCATCGTATCCCAATAACGATCGTATCCCAATCGACGAGCATGATGTAAATCATGAATTGTCTGGTCAAGACTCGATTATTTACAGACCGCCGTCATATAGCTGAATATCGCTGAATGCGGCGTAAAAAATGTCAAACACCCAATATTGTTGTTGTTGCTGTTGCTGATATTCTTCTTGTTATTATGTAGGATTAAAATAAAAAATGCAGCAAGGGAGGTTTGGGTGATCCTGGCACAGTCAAACTGGTGAGGCTCATCATCATGGCCCTTGCCCCCTCTTCACGCAGCCCAGACAGCGATTGGGACTTCTCCCGGAAAGAGCTTCCCAGAAGAATCCACGCAGAACGTTTCAGAGAATGTGTAGACTCCCTAACATTGCAGCCTTCTGCATTACCCAGATTGTCAGAAGGGTGGTATTCCTGGTAGCAAACCCGGTTACTCTCCCAGTGTCGGTCAACAGATTATGAGGTACCAAATCTAAGGCGAGAACAGTGGGGAGTCGAACAGCTTGGTTCTTGGGATGAAAGCGTGACATTTCGAAAGCGAGGTCTGCATATTTGCTATGTTTTTCCTGAATCTTGTCAATCACATTAGTGTCAAAAGGGACAGAAAATTGAATGATACAAATGATTTCATTGGATTTATCAAAAAGTACAAGATTTGGTTTGTTGTTCTGGATATGTCTGAGACTGTATACGGGCCTTTTCCAAAAATGTGTGTATTTATCATTTTCCATGAAGCCCTCTACATATTCTGATTCGTACCATGGATGGACCTCTGTGTCAAAACCACAAGCATGGCGAAAACGGTAATAATATACTGAACAACAAAAGTTCCTGTGACATTGAATAAGAGTTATGCAAAGTTATGTTTTTTACCAAATCTGAAAAATTACGGTTTGCAACAGATAAAAGACTCCTGTAAGTGTTCAAGTGGTTTAATTTGCCATACTGACTTCAGAAAATGCGTGATTTCATAAAAAACATGAACATGCCAAAATGTCAATTTACAAATCAATAGCGTGTGTGTCCACCTCTGGTTGCAATGCAAGCAACACATCTTCGTCTCATGGAATGGACCAGGCGTCGCACAAAGTCCTGTGGGATATCTGTCCATATCTGCTGGAGCATGTTTCGCAGTTCCTGGGGTGTCTGTGGAACATGTGGTTGACGTCGAAGGCGCCGATGCATCTCATCCCACATTTGCTCGATTGGTGAGAGATCAGTGGAGCGAGCTTGCCAGGGGATGACATTCACGTTGTTTTGTTTAAGGGAATCCTGAACAAGTCGAGCAATTTGAGGCCGGGCGTTGTCATGTTGAAAGATAATGCCTGGGTCATGACGACGCCCAAACGGTAGAACAACAGGGACGATGATCTCGTCGCGTTAGCGCTGTAGCATTGAGATTTCCCTCTTCCACTTTCAAACGGGTCCTCTGTCTTGCTTTAATCCACCCCATACCATAACGCTGCCGCCCCCGAACCGATCTTCTTCCATGACACAATGATTGACGTAACGTTTACCTCGACGTCGGTACACTCGAATCCGTCCATCGCTGTGGCTGAGATGAAAACGAGACTCGTCAGTGAATAGAACTTGTCCCCACTGCATGGCCGTCCAGCGTAGACGCTGTCTGCACCACTGCTTGACGGTTTTTTCCTAAAAAGATGGGACGTCTGGCGGGTCTTCTGGCGACAATCCCTGCACATCTGAGGCGACGACGTACGGTTTGTGAAAATATTCGTCGAAGGCCAGGTATGCTTCGTGTCACTGTTGCTTGTTGCTTGCTGGAATCCATTTCGTAGGTGTGCTGTTCGAATCCAGTTGTCTTGTCGATTATTGGTTACGCGTGGCCTGCCACTCCGAGGATGGTCTCTGGCTGCATTCGTCTGTTGCCAACGTTGCCATAAACACCAAATGGTGTTTCTGTGGACGTTAAATTGTCTTGCAACATCACGTTGACTCGATCCTGCTTCAAGCATACCAATGGCTCGCAGACGCACATTTTCGGACAGGCGTCTCATTTCGTAATGTTGAATAATTGCGTCATTTTGTTGTTTTTCTGAGTGGTTGTTGTCAGCACGATGCTTAACAATGCATGTGGAATCCCGTTAACACACATGTTTTTTATACCCATTCTTGGGTAGTGAAATGTATGGGGCTTGAATAAAAGTCAATTTTTGCATGGAATGCATGCTTTTCTGTAGCAAATGGGTTTTGTGACTTGATTCCATAAATGCACTACAATATAGAAAACCAAAATTTACTTGTTTGAAAAATCCACCTAAAATATTGGTGTCACAGGAACTTTTGTGGTTGAGTATATACTCGACCCACTCCATCATATCGCTTGAGATACTGTGTTTGTTGTTATCATCATCATTATCATTATTATCAGTAGTAGTAGTAGTAGTAGTAGTAGTAGTAGTAGTCTAGACACGCATAACGCTACGATTGCTTTGTGGAAAGCGGCATTGATTACAGTGATACAGTGATTTCCGTGATTAGATCAACAATGGCCACCTTTACCGGACTTCTAATCAGAAGATTTGTCAATTACGGAGATAGCTCTTTCAATAAACTTCTAAATATTTGATTGCAATATTTAGGCATTGTTTAAATTGTCTCAGTGGATGAGCCAATTTGTTTCACGCAACCGTCAGCCTGACTACCCGACCCAGGACGTCGCCCTTATCTACCCTAGCTGCAAACTTGAGGCCTTGTGCTTGTCCGCTGTTATGTGTAGGTTACCGACCATCACGGGTTCCCTTGAGTTCCCGATATCCAATCGTCGATTAAACAAAGCTGTGGATCACTCAACCGGAACGTTGATTTTGCTCCGGTTTTCACAAACTCGTTCAGAGTCCATTTTATGGAAGGTAACGATTTGACTGCCTCTATCGTTGTTACTTCTTTTGGACTCGGCCCATTCGTGGGTTTAACGTTATATATACCCAACCACCAAGCATGCCCCATCTATCCCGCAGTCCAATCGCTATATTCCAACACGCCCACAGGTGCTCGTACCCCTGTTCTCTGGAAAAGCACTTACCTGTATAACCTGTGATCACACTGTCTCCAAGGCAGCTTTAGGTCCACCAGGTTTCCAGGGTTAGCTCCGACACTGTTGTCTGTCAGTCACGCGTCGCAAAGGTCAATCAACCAGCTGACCCTGTAGCTCGGACCTTGAAGCTATATCATACGTACAGTCCCTGCGGTTGGGCCAAACGAATCACGTGTAGACTGACCTAGATTTATACACCCGCTTGAGTCGTGTCATCTTGAGTGAACCAACGATACCTGGGGGCTGTTTCTAACATCAAAGAGTCTATTATGAAACTTGGCGGTTGAGACTGTTTTTCCCTTTTTTGTAAAGGGATTTTGGTTGAAAGCCACCGAGCATAATTTTCATTATTGCTGTCACAAAATACCGTTACGGTTGTCACCGTGGATCTATTTTACCCATGTCATGGTCCAGTGCTGCTATGTTACCCGACTTTATAATCTCCGGGTGAGGTGAAATTGGGTTTAACGTCGCGTCCAAGATTATTGCACTTATATAGCGAGTGTTTATGCAAAAATGCGTAAAAAAAATATTGCCTCCAGCCTCCAAGTTTATTTAGCTGTCCTTGCAGACGGCAGCCCAGTCTCTGGTCACGCTCAGTTGCGTTGCGTATCATCCGGGTACTCACGGGGGAAAAAACAATAACAAAGGCAACAACCAGTCCGGGGAATGGCGTTAGATCAGTGCCCCTTTAATTTGGCTACTGGCAATAGTATGGTCGGGTATAGAGGGGGATTGGTTGCGGAGGTGCGCCCCCCCCCCCCTTTTATTTCGAAAAAAATCTTTATTTCTGTATAATTTACCACCAAAGACAATAAATAGATCTTAATTGTGCATCCCCCCACCTTTTCAAAAAAGCTGTATCCGCCCATGATTAGTCATGAGTACAATCATTATCATTATCATTTATCCTATCTTTAATTAAGATTAACAATAACGGGAAAAACTGCCAAATATATTGGTCAAGTGTAATCATAATTTAAGTAGCTCTATTTGGTTTTGGAACTTTGAAAAGGGTAATTGTAAATATATGTGTATTCCTGTTTGAATACTCATTTGATTGTTATAAAGTTACACAGTATTGCATCTATCGTCTGTTTCTAAATACAGTGGAACCCATATTTGACTTGTGTGACATAATTGAATCATATCCCAAGTTCATTATGCATTGTTATGCATCTGCACAGAGTGGTCGAAGTCCTTGTCACACACATAGTTCGCTACAAGGCAGAATCCAATAAGTACAGTTGAGACATCAGGTTGTATCCAGACAAACTGTGTGATAATCACAAGGATGGTCTTACTTACTTACTTTGGAGATTTAACGTGCGCTTTCCGACTGATGTGTATTTCGCACACGGGCCCGGTCAGGCCATTTAATGTGTTTCCGAAAGGGGCGAAAGTGGTCTGTGCAACCCAAGAGGGGGCTTTAGGGGTTGCTTATATAGAATTTGGGAATTTTGAGATTTGGAATAGATGGTCTTGGTAGCATCAAGGGATGTAGCTAATCCTAAATAAACATTAAACAAGTGACATAATCTCTTCTACTGAACACATGATCAAAGCATGCCCCACCTTTGATGTGTATCATCTCGTTACGCTCACAACAGCTCATTAGCAAGATGAACTCAATGTCAACTCGTGGTGGATTAGGAATTAATAGGGCAATTAGTGTCAGGTGGGTATTATCACTTGCAATTGTCTGTTAATTACTTAATTGAGTAGTGACGGCTAAGTAAGTTTCCAGCCACACTGACTGCTATGCTACTTATCAAGTCAGTTTACTGTTAACATGTTTCTGTAGACCCAGGAAATGTATCATGCCAGATACTTAAAAAGTTCTACTCATCAGTTATAAAATAATGACAGTTTTGATATGCAATTCTCCCTACAAAGACATTTAAAATTTGATATACATAAACTGTCTGTTGAAACTATGATGATGCTAATATACAAGTCGCACAAAACAACTCATTCATATACTGGTACCTAGCCAAACATACATAATTTTTTACAGCGTGTGATCATGTTGTGCTAGAGAATCAGTGGCTCAACTATATCTCTCTCTTGTAATCTAATGACACACTCAAACCATGTAATGACTGGATTATTTTGTCTCTCATATGTTCGCTATCATATTTTGAAAATGTCCTTGTATTTATAATTTGCAAACATCAGGGGAATTTATATCTACATTCAGGTATTTCTCATGTATTTATCGTTATTTCTGCCTTATCAATAATTGTACATAGCTTGTTGTGCTTGTTTTTCTATACTTGTATCATATGTCCCCGTGTTGTTGCATGTGAACACTAGGCTTGGCTTTGTATGTGTTTGTGACAGTTACCACCGATGGGACAGAATATACTTAGGTTTTCCTGAAAACCTGATATCCATGTCTTTATTCAACGTACTGAGGAGGCCACAGGCCTATAGTACAATCATGATTACAGCAGCAATTGGTACAATCATATAATTTCCAAACTTGATTTTCTTTGTATAAAAGCATGATATATGTACATAGAAAGATTTCTTATGGTTTCAATGTTGCTAGTGGTCAGTAATAGTTTAAACTTAAATGTACAATGGTTTATATGAAAATATTTTGGTAAATATACTTTCCTTAGTTCATCATAATGCGGACATACTAGTAAAAAGTGATACTCGTCCTCAATTAATCCTAGGTCACATAGTGGACAGAGTCTATTTTCTCTCGGAATATTTTGAGATCTACCTTTTTCAATTAAAAGATCGTGTGATGAACATCGGAATCTTGCAAGTGCTATCCTAAATTTTCTAAGACTAACACTGAAAAGGTATTGCTCTGCAATGTTAATGACTTGAAACTGCTATATAACAAGGACTTTGTTGAACGCGTCAGAGTTGCATTCCATGACTGAAAATATAAATCTTTTAATCTTTGTGTTATAGCATTTATGAACAACTTCGGATAAGCAATATGTTCTAATTCAAAAATGTAACCAAAACCACAATTATTCAGCAGGTTCCTTAAGTCTGTTACCCAATTTGTTTTGCCATTGCTATTATACAAACACATCATATTGTAACATTTCTTAGGGAATCTTGAGGAGGGCATATTAAGTAGTCTTATCCAATATTTTATTATTTTCAGACATGCTTCTATACACAAAGGGAATCGTCCAAATTCACCATAAACCATCACGTTTGGGGTATTCATTTTAACTCCTAAATATTTCTTACAAGCATATAAATGAACTTTTTCCAGAGCATCTATTTGTGTAAATCCCCAAATTTCTGCCCCATATAAAAGAATGGGTTTAATTTTCGTGTCAAATATTTTGAAATATATTCTGTAGTTTACAGCCCCAGCATTTTTTAAACTACTGAACATGCCAAACAATATTTTCTTTCCCTGTACAGCAGCATTATTTCCATGTGTATTCCATGCCAACGTATTGGAAAAATACACACCTAAATATTTATAACCCTTAACTACTTCTAAACACTGACCTTTAAATAACCACTTTTCAAACCTTGATAATTTGCCACCTTTTTTGAAAACAACGATTTTTGTCTTATTTGTATTAATTTTCAAATCAAACTTATCACAATGAACTTCTAATTCTGCTATTTGTTTCTGCAATCCTCTCACCGTACTAGAAAACATGACAATGTCATCAGCAAATAACAGAAGGAAAAGATTGACAATGTCTGGATGAAGATGTATACCATCTGTACAGTTCTGATGAACAGCTGTAGCTAGTTCATTAATAAAGAAGACAAACAAAAAGGGCTAAGTATACATCCCTGACGTACACCAATGCTGCAGTCAAAACGGTGGACATTACACCGTTATTTCTTACACATGCTTTTACATTTTTGTATATGCTACATAATAGTTTTACCATTTTACTGCTCAGGCGATGCTTGGTAAATAACATCCATAATTTACTTCTATCCACAGAATCAAAAGCTTTAGAGAAATCAACAAATAAAACGTAAAATTTACCCCTTTGCTTGATATATAGCGCTGAATGAGACTATACAAAATAAAAATAGTGTCCGTGGTTGAGTATCCTTCCCTAAATCCTGCTTGTGCCTCACTGATTTTATCTGTAGCATTGGACCAAAAAACTAGTCTTTTATTGATGATATACAAGAAAACTTTACTAAATATACTAAGAAGTGTAATACCTCGATAATTGTCAGTCATATTTGGGTCATCATTCTTGAATAGGGCTATGATAATACCAACATCCCAACATTTAGGAAAGTAAGATTTTTCAAGCATTAAATTAAACATTACCAGTAGGTATGGCATTAATAAATGTTCAGCGTGTTTGAAAAACTCTGGGATAAGGTTATCTATTCCTGCAGATTTATTATTTTTAAGATGCCGAATGCTTACTCTTATCTCATCTTCTGAAATTAGTGAATCTAATATATCCCTTGTAATATCATTCTCAAAAGTATTTTCCAAAACTGACTCGAAATAATTATGAAAATCATGAACATCTGAGCCATTCTCTTTTGATCTATCGTCAATAATCCCTTAAAATGATTAAACCAGTCTTCCAATTTTATCGTATTAAACGTATAGTTAGTACATTTTAAACTTTTTTACACTTCCCAAAACTTTTTGGGGTTATCGATAGAATTTCCTAATAGTTTTAATTTCTCTCCGTTATATGCTTCTTTTCGTTTACGACAAACTGCCTTATATTTATTCCGTGCGAAGTTATACTCTTGCAAAGACTGGGTGTCCTTAAGTGTCCTGCATTTATTTAGTATTCATCTTTCCTTTTTGTAGAGTTCACATTCAAAATCATACCAAGGTTTGCTAGTTTTTGGAGTACCACAAACAAGTTTCCGCATTCCTTCTGCTGCCGTACACAAAGCCTGGGATAAACAATTAATACTTTCATCTATGTTTGTAAAGGCTACATCTATGGATTCCTCCAATAAATTTTGAACCCTATCTGATTGTAAATTATCGCAAAGGGAGTTTTTCTTAGTGCTGTCCCACTTAAACTTAGAGCTCAAATCTTTGGAATTGCTATCAGCGTGGCGTTCACTGTGATAAAGCGCTCGTAAAGATAAATTAAGTGGAAGGTGTGATGATTCTGCTCGCGAAAGAACAGCAAACTTTTTTGCAATTTGGAAAAAGCTCTTGGGAGCATAAAACGTAATCTGTTAAGCTTGCCCCATTATGTCCAATGAAAGTATAGTCACCAACTCCCTGATCATCATCACATCTTCCGTTCATTATGTGAACATTTAATACAGCACATAGATTTAACAAACATCTGCCAAAATTATTGACACACTTATCCACTGATTATCTTTTCAGTGAGAATGTATCTAACAAAAAATCCCCCAAACAACCGTCATTACCTTCAACATACTCAATAATTTCATCCTCTATAAAATCAGCCTCTGTTCCCGTCCTGGCGTTAAAATCGCCCCCTATAAACATATATACATCATTAAATTTCATTAGAACCTCAAGAAGCTTCTCTTGTAGGTATATTACACCATTCTTATACTGTCTTGACATATTAAAATACCAGTTTGATCCCTCTGGATGTATATAAACACAGGGGTATAAAATATCTTTTTTAAGTCCAAAGAGCTGTTTGTCCAATAAGAGTAGAATTCCACTGTCAAACACCTATATAGCCTTGACATAAACAGATAGCTTCTTTTTAACAAGTACTATAACACCTCCAGAACATCTGCCCGTTGCCGATATCTTTTCAGCTTCTTTTACCAATATCATAAATTCCGAAAAAAATGAATACAAATCAAAATCTTTCATCCATGTTTCAGTTAAACCAATGATATCACATGATTTAATAAAATCAATAAAGTCAGAGTCATCAATTTTGGAATAGAGTCCTGACACATTCCAGAATAAAAACTCAACCTGTGCGTGAGTTGTAGTGAGAGGCGTTGAACGAAGTTCCGTACAATCACGAAGGCCCTGGCCGCACCCCATCTGTATCTACTGTTCCTGTCTATGGGCCTGTTTCTGTCTCTTAATTTACGATCAGACAGTTTCTTCGTTTCATTTCCCGACTGACTCTTGTCATCACATACACGATCCCTGCGCCAATCAGAATCCTTCTCGCTGCCTAAGTCTCTATGCACTGCGCTCTCTGTTGTAGGTTCTACCTACACCAAATCAGAACCAGTTTGGACAGTGCGGGTTTTCGTAGGGAGCCTTCAGTGTAGATCGAGAGATATCTGCAGGCTGTGATTGGAGGATATTCTGTAAGATTTTTATGTCTTTTAAATGTACATCCATCCAGTTATTAAAACTGACCATGTTTTTCTATATTTAGTACTGTCTTTTTCAACATGATGACTTATGCTGAATGTGACCACAGCTATTTTCAAGTAGGTGACATTTGGTGCGAAACTGGGGGTGGTGTGTTTAGCTTCCGGTACTCGGAAAAGGAGCTGACTAAGCTAGTCATTTTTGTTTTTTTTATTGCTGCTCTAAGGCCAAACTGGGCACACACATACAGGTAATAGCTGTTGAATGCTTAGTTATTTAAAAAAAAATCATAACGTTACTATAGAAGTCTATGGGAAAACATTTGGTTGTGTGTAACCTGTTGTATTGCTCCTCTCTGTCCCTGGTCTACTCTGCATATGGTTTTCATCTCGTTCTGTGTATCTCTCTGATTCCTGACTCATTTCTGTCTCGGGGACAGATATATCACCACTCTGTCTTTTTCCTCTGTCTGATTCTACTCTTGATATACCGGTATCTGCTTCTGTACTGCGTCTCACATCTTCCATTATCTTATTTCCTTTATAATAAAAATGTTTGTCCGGATTTTCGTTTCTCAGTTTATTCAGTTCATGACGTTGATAGGAGATCAGGTCATTTGCCACACCATACCCCATTTGCCGCAAATTGTCCCTCATTCCAGTAACCTGCATTTTATCATCCCAGTGTAATAACTTTACAATGAGGGGTCTAGGTGGTTTATTAGTGTTTTTCACACCTATTCTGTTAGTGAGTGAGTGAGTGAGTTGGGTTTAACGCCGCTTTTAACATTATTCCAGTTATATCACGACGTGTCAGGTTAATGTGGGAGGAAAGCCCGAAGTGATGCAGGTCTCAGACGTTTACCACTTCGGTGAAACCCACGAGCACGGGTATGGTGCTGACAAACCTAGAAACATAATCGGGGTGAACCAGGATTCGAACCCACAATCATAGGTTTCTGGCGTGTCCAGGGGACGCAACTCTGCACAGCGAATCGCGGCGCCTTAGACGACTGGGCCACCCGTGCCCCCCCTATTCTGTGTGCACGTTCTACATCTCCTGGGGATAAGAGTTGTATGGACTTGTATTTCTTGTCTCTGGCCGTGTTAATTATTTCAATAACTTTTTCTTTGCACACCCTGTATGATTCAGATACACCCTCAGGTACGTCATAAAATATGATATTGTTCTGTCTGCTTTGTCGTTCTTGATGTTCAACCTTAGTTTCTAGTTCATCTATAGACTGACGAAAAGTTTCAATAACCTCCATTCTATCAGCTAGAGCATCAGTATCAGCTTGTAGGATAACTTTCTTTAGTATTGTCCACCTCTCTCCATAACCCGCTAACCTCCCCTCTTATTGAGTGGATTTCATCTTTGAGAGAGTTAATGTCTTTAGCCAGCCTATCCTCAGATTCCTTAATCTGTTTAATAATTGCATCTTTTAAAGCATCTGACTCTGTGTTTGTGGGGCCTGGGTTGGGTTCTACATCTCCGGCTAAGTGTAATAGTGATATATGTGGTGAGACGCTGCTGTCAAATGCATCGTTCAGTATTCGATATGTAAACAATGTGGCTCTGCTCATATAGTTGTGACAAAGTCTATCATCGGAACATACCTGGGCAGGGGGGAATAAGTGTAGGCAGTGCTGTTTCGATTGTACTTGCTCTAGCTTCACCTACATTCCATACACGAAGTAGGAGTGTGGTACAGAGAAGAAGGCGATAAGCCATGTCCATACCCGGCGTCCATTGTGTTGTGGGGTTGTAAGGTAGAATTGTTTCTACTTGTCGGAGTCCTCTTGAGGGAATAAATCTGCCGATTCTTGCTCGCCAGGCTTCTAGAGATATTCCCATGTTGTTTGGTAACTTTCTATGCCTCCTTGCGTGGGTAGATAATTCAATTTTTTAATAAATCACTGACAGCATGTGATTGTACTCAACATACTCCAGGGGAGGTAATCCCAACCTGATATCATTACTATCTTACAATGATTCATCAATACAGTTCTGTCTGGAAGTTATGCTGCCCATGGTTATAATGCCATTTTTTTCAAGAACGAATTTCTGCAGTACAACATTCCCTTGTTATAATGCCACCCTTGTTATAATGCCACCCTAGTTATAATGCCACCCGGGTTACAATGCCACTCAGGTTATAATGCCACCCTGGTTATAATGCCACCCCGGTTATAATGCTACCCTAGTTATAATGCCACCCTTGTTACATTGCCACTCTGGTTATAATGCCACCCTAGTTATAATGCCAGCCAGGTTATAATGCCACCCTAGTTATAATGCCACCCTAGTTATAATGCCACCCTGTTTATAATGCCAGCCAGGTCATAATGCCACCCTGGTTATAATGTCAGCCAGGTTATAATGCCAGCCAGGTTATAATGACACCCTGGTTATAATGTCACAATGGTTATAATGCCACCCGGGTTATAATGCCACGCTGGTTATAATGCCACCCAGGTTAAAATGCCACCCTGGTTATAATGCCACCCAGGTTATAACGCCACCCTGGTTATAATGCCACACGGTTATAATGCCACCCTGGTTGTAATGCCACCCTGATTATAATGCCTGCCCGGTTATAATGCCACCCTGGTTATAATGCAACCCCGGTTATAATGCAACCTTGGTTATAATGCCACCCCGATTATAATGGCACCCCGGTTATAATGCCACTCTGGTTATAATGCCACTCTGGTTATAATGCCACCCTGGTTATAACGCCACCCGGTTATAATGCCACCCTGGTTGTAATACCACCCTGGTTGTAATGCCACCCCGGTTATAATGCCACTCAGGTTATAATGCCACCCCAGTTATAATGCCACCCTGGTTATAATGCCACCCCGGTTATAATTCCACCCTGGTTGTAATGTCACCCTGGTTGTAATGTCACCCTGGTTGTAATGCCACCTTGGTTATAATGCCACCCTGGTTGTAATGTCACCCTGGTTGTAATGTCACCCTGGTTGTAATGCCACCCCGGTTATAATGTCACCCTGGTTGTAATGCCACCCCGGTTGTAATGTCACCCTGGTTGTAATGCCACCCCGGTTATAATGCCACCCCGGTTATAATGCCACCCTGTTTGTAATGCCACCCTGTTTGTAATGCCACCCCGGTTATAATGCCACCCTGGTTGTAATGCCACCCTAGTTATAATGCCACCCTAGTTATAATGCCACCCTGGTTATAATGCCAGCCAGGTCATAATGCCACCCTGGTTATAATGTCAGCCAGGTTATAATGCCAGCCAGGTTATAATGACACCCTGGTTATAATGTCACAATGGTTATAATGCCACCCGGGTTATAATGCCACGCTGGTTATAATGCCACCCAGGTTAAAATGCCACCCTGGTTATAATGGCACCCCGGTTATAATGGCACCCCGGTTATAATGCCACACTGGTAATAATGCCACCCAGGTTATAACGCCACCCTGGTTATAATGCCACACGGTTATAATGCCACCCTGGTTGTAATGTCACTCTGGTTGTAATGTCACCCCGGTTATAATGTCACCCTGGTTGTAATGCCACCCGGTTATAATGCCACCCTGGTTGTAATGTCACCTTGGTTGTAATGTCACCCTGGTTGTAATGTCACCCTGGTTGTAATGCCACCCCGGTTATAATGCCACCCTGGTTGTAATGCCACCCTGGTTGTAATGCCACCCTGGTTGTAATGCCTGCCCGGTTATAATGCCACCCTGGTTATAACGTCACTGAAATAAATTGGTCTGTGTTTCACTTCCCTTATTACAATGCCACCCTGAATGTAAGATGGCATTATAACCAGGGACGACTGTACATGGTATAGTCGGAATCATAGAAAGGTCTGTCCTCGGTGCTTTGAATCTTGGACAGTGAGTGATCTATTATCAGAGCAAACTCTTCTGAGTGTCTGTGTACCCTAGCTCTGTCTTCCAGTAGGGCAGTCAAAGAGACACACCCACATTGCCAGCGAGTCCACGTTACAGCTGGGGCATGAAGTTCATCACAATGTCTGGCGGTTGCTTCGGCTAAACAAGTACATGTATCAGTTCCCCACTTGACATAATCAATGTCAACATTAAACACAACACCTACATGAAAGTCAAGGTGGCATGAACGGTACTTGTCCTGGGTTTGTCCCACAAGACCAAACTCTTATTACATCAATTATATACGGTCATGTGTTTGCGATCTACTGGAACATCCAGTAAGACCAAGATATCTTTTATATGATGCCAGTTGTATGTTGAAACGCTTCATGGTATATTTGTTTGGGTATTGTCACATCACGTGAGATTAACATCCCTCTGAGCGCAATTATATATGCACATCCATCACAGCAAACGTCTGCTGGGTATTGTGACATCCTGTGAGAAATGGGTTCTGAAAAGGTTGCATATGTTCCAGATCACTGAATTTTATACTCTTAAAAAAAAGTAGGGTATCTGGAAATAAAATGTTCACACCGAGTATGAGAAGAAAGATAAGTCTCAACATGCTATGAAAGAACGTTTATATCTGTAAAACGTAACACAAAAATACAGCATACAGTTTGCACGTGCTTCACACAGTCGCCACAGACATGCGTAGAGTGTCATTCCTGGTTTTGACACTTTCAAGGAAGATCGATTAATTGTTGTTGACCATTATGTCCTTTAATCGTATTGATTCTGCTTATCATACAGTTGTGATTAACATGATTTTATTCAGTTTGTATAAGAACTAGCGGTGCCGCGTCCGCTCGGCTATTGGCATGTTCGAAACAGGAGGAAGTCAGCGTGCAGTGGCCAATACGTTCAATGTTTCACAGTCTGTGATTAGCATGGAATGTGCGCCAAGCCAACGTCAACAAGAGACCTCATGACATATTTGGCGATGGATCGGTTATTGTGTCACTGTGTCTGATCGAACCCAATCCATATTGTGCAAGGAAGGGACACTGGGCAGTACTGTCGGGACACCATACTGACACCCTATGCTGTCCCGTTCTGCAAGGCGCGTGGGTCGACGTTTTGTCTTTCGGGACGACAACGCCCGTGCTCACCGTGTACGAATCGTTAATTCTTCCTCCAGCAGCACAACCATAATAGAATGCCATGGCCAGCAATGTACCGAGACCGTTCTCATATTGAACACGTCTGGGAAATGAAAGCTTCATGTGCCACGTTGGCTGAACTTGGCGAGGCGCTTCAAGAGGAGTGGGTCAGACTTCCTCAAATCGTCTTTGGGAGACTTATATGCAGTATGCCTCGTCGCGTGAATGAATGCTTTAACAAATCGTGGCGGTATTATTCACCAACCCTCAGTTTCCCATCTTACCACCATCGTCATTCGTTGGCGGTCATGACATCTGATGTCATACCGGTTGTAGTATGTGTTACCACTATTGTCTTTCATTATCATCATACAACTATATAGTAGGTTCTAATCCCGGTTAGCCCCGATTATGTTTCTAGATTTTTCAGTTGTCCAATGTCTTAAAGTCTGAGACCTGCTTCATTTCTGGCGTTCGTCCGAGTTTAAGGTGATATCACTCGGATGTTGTTAAAAGCATCTTTAAACCCATCTCCTTCACTCACCAACTCACTCACATACTTAATAGCTTTGTACTCGCCTGTTAGTATCATCTTCCGCGGTGATGCGGTCGTCAATTCAGCAAATCAGAGATGGTTATTGTGATTTATTACCTCTGGTTGACCAATCAGAATCGAATATTTCCCAAAGTCATGGTAAATTGGACCTGAAACCGTCCCAAAAATCTTGGTAATTCTTCTGAAAATGTCACAAGAACCTCAATGCATGACACCAAATTTTAAATAAGCGTCCACACCCTAGACTGATTGTGAAATATTTTTTTAATTTGAATTTGACACGATATAAGGCTTTTTCATTGGAAGAGAGGCCGGTCACATGACCGCGTAACTGACGTTCATAAGCGTATGAACGACACAATTTGACGTTCAAACGTTTTTCATGAGACCGTGTTCTTGAAATGATGTAAACACTGACGGACTTCTTCCACCTTCCTAGGGAGACCCATAGGAACCCCAAGCACGAATACATACAAAAAGCTTTGATCTGATCATGTAGACCATTTAATCTTGAAGTCAGCGTTTCCGCATACATTGCGCAACGTAAGAGAGTTTGTATGTATGATCGTTCACGAATATCCTCGCTACCACCATTCTAGTGAACAAATCGAAGAAATGCACATCCAAACCATCGTAGTATCGACTAGATCAGTGGCTAGACTGAGACAGTGGCAGTCTACACCAATCTACGAATTTACCTTAGGATCTATTTGACACATCTTTACAATCACCTTTCAGTGATTGGCCAACTGATCGGTGATGATTAACACATGTAACCGCCACAGGTTCATTAACAACTTCGGAAATCTCTCCCGTCACGTTTATTGTATCTTCCATTTGTTTACGTCTTGTACTTGATGTAAATGTATTACGACGCGGTGTCATTTTGACTGACCTACCGAGGTAGTTCGTAACCTATCCCTACCAATGATGATATTTCTTTAATACATTTCTCGTTAACAAACCACGACAGATGTTCCTTTAAAGCAAGATGAGCATACATACGCTCATGTCACCTCACTTTTGGGGGATCTATTTTCCTCGATACAGCTGGTTGTCGTATGGCTGTCAGTGTAAACATGAAGTCACACGTACAGATCGAGCGCTACACCCCTCGATGTATAGGAAAGTGATATAAAACCTTATAAGAATTTACTGTCACATTATATAAGTTTATTGGAATATGAACCTTTATAGAGTGAGGGCAAAATTATATGAACATCGTAGCCCTCAGTCTCAAGTCGTAAATAGACACCCCCTTTAAAACCCTTTGCATTTGACTCCTCTTTAAAGGTCCTGGAATGGTCTGTGTATACATTGCCCAGCAATATTCTTGGTAGATCAAGGTCATGCTTAGCAGTAGAGGGTAACACAATGCGAAAGTCGAATATTACATAGTAAGCATTGATAATGTATTGCTGGCAACACGCTACCATGTTTTCAGAGCATGAACCACGGCTCGCGTTTCATTAACCACTGGTTGTGTGTCATACATATTGCCTATGTTGCGTGTTGATGTCAGCACCGTGGTTAACAACACGACCTGTCTGTGTAACGTACACCTTCTGAAACTATAGCAACAGTTGATGCGATTCCGGCCACGTGGAGTTTAGAAACATATGAAACTTCCACCGTTACTTATTGAAAAATACGACCATTGTAATCACAAGTCGATTTAATCTAGAGCTTAAATGTCCTCCATGGTAATATTGCAAATATTGTTTTACACAATCGACATTCGATACTCACCCTCCTGAGAGGGTCTCCATCTGTGTCGATCGTTCCCTGATAATTTACAATACTCAAATAACCTTATGGTATGTAAGCTGGTCGATCGATAACAACAGTAGTGCATTACACCAGAAACAATATCTGCAGGTGGCATTTAACAGACTTTAGTATCAATGAGAAAAATGACTTCAACTTCATACTCTTTCCTAGCGACATTTCGGTACAGATGCTAGTGCGTTGATGAAGCGTCACACCATGCCACCACATCACATTCGGCCAAACTGTTTTACGACTGGCATCACGGGTACTGAATGATTGATTATTTTCACTGTAGAACAAATACAAGTGTGTCGTCTGTGATGAGCAACTAGAGTAACTGTAACACGACAATGTATGACTGGCTGTCTTGGTGCCTTGATTGTTTATGTGTTGTTCTCGGCTCACTCGGCAATATTCAGATATGGCGGGCTGTGAATAATCGAGTCTCGATCAGAATGAACAAAAATGGATGAGTAATGTGGAAGAGGTTGAGACCTGTGTACTGATGTCACCAACATGTCCTTCTGGAAAATAAACGTTATCTTACCATATCTCTCATCTTATCCTATCAGTTGCAAAATATTTGTATCTATATCGAGGCGAATGGGATGTTACTTTCGAACAGTAGTGTATGTACAGGTAAACTTTTACCTACTAATAATAATTATGTCTGTATGTCTGATAAGATAATTAATTCCTTGGATTCATATTGATTCACCATGTCATTACAAAATAAGGGGCGGTGGGGTAGCCTAGTAGTCAAAGCAATCACTCGTCACAGCGAAGTCCTGGGTTCGATCCTTTTATTGGTACAACGCGTGAAGCCCATTTCTGTTGTCTCCCGCCGTGGTATTGCTGGAATATTGCTGGAAGCGGCGTAAAACTCAGCTCATTTACACTCACTTGTGTAATTCGTACATTTCACGTCAATTGTTGGTACCGGAATTTCTTTAGCTTGCACATACCCGTCACATGTCGGTGTACGTTGACCTAGCCCAGTTCACCACAACCTCTGTCGCCATTTACAGCCGCGACTGCAGAGTACGTAGTTATAACACTGCTGACGACGATAGGTAGGACCCACAGCCTGGCGCAGGTAAAGGTTAGTGTGTTATAAACGCAGCATAAACAGCCATGTCAACTCATCTATCAAATAGATGTATCGTTTATAGATGTCCCTCTAAGATCACAGTCGGCGGAGAGCCACGTGAGTTTCGTCTCTCTGATACTTGATCGGCTGAAACAGAACACGACACATCACGACTGGACCTAATGAATATGTTTGTCGTTTACAACTGTGCAGTATTGATTAATCCTAATAATTAAAAGAAATATCCTGATATGATTTATTACACATATGACATATTAGGCTTAACTTATTATGCCGTATATCCGGGTCCTGTCGATCGTGATCTGTGTGGCGATGTCTACACTTGAAGAATGATTGTTTGAGTCTATATCGGAGTTTTCGATTTCGAGCTTGACATACATGACAACATGTTATCTGATTTACGATCCTGTAAGTACGAATGTAGTGAGTCTGTGTAGTGTCATAGCGACTGATGTACGACAACAGCGTTCCGGGACAGTGAAAAAAACAACAACAACAAAAAAACAGTTGTCAACGGGCGTGTTGACGGGGAATTAGCTCTTGGGGGATTAAAGAACAAAATTGACATCACTGTCCCGGAACGCTTTATGCTTGACATGTAAACAATAAACAACAATTGCACAATGAGCGGAATACCTGCTCTGACAACACAAACACAGCGATGAGCAGACCTTCCATCTCAGGCATACATGAGGTGAGCGGAGCTCCAGCTCAACCTCTGGACGTTGCCTACGAGCCGCACATCCTGCTCGAGGTGGTCCTGACACCCATGCTCTGAATACCAAGTTTGACTAACACCGTGTAATGGTAACACATATATATTAATGAACAACGGACAGACAATGATGTTGCTCTGGACATGGGACTTCTGGGGGTGATGAACCGACACAGCTCAGGGGATGAACAGTTAAGGCAATAAATGTCATACTATAAATAACAGTAATTAACGGGAAGTGATATAGTAGCCCAGGTTGGCTGACAGTCAATATACAATGAAATGGTGGTGAGGATTAACAACGGGGATCAGCGCCTAATACATGATGACAATTAAGTTATGGAGACATGCACATGTCATGGCTACAGGGTAATTAGCCTTTTAAATCAAATGTTCTTCAGACAATGGTTGTCGTAAATCAGTCGCTATGACAGTAGGATATATATTTATAGGATATATGTATATGAAAATTACATCACAGAGTCAAGGGCTGTGAAATAATGTTACCTCTAGTCAGCATTTCATCTGGTGAGGTAAGTAACCTTTACGTTATCCTATGCAGAAAACAAAATGAAAATATATTAAATAGGGGCTGAGATATTGTATATAATATTAACCCACCCCCCAAAAGATTTTGACTAAAATTGCTTATTTGGATATGGTTGTAGATTATGCTAATGTAGTGGATGCGTGGTATAATTGCAACACTGCTTAAAACCACAAAAATAATAAAATCATAAAGAAAAATGATGTTTCAAGTTTTTCTATGAACATCTATGTTGGCTAAACTTGAATTTTAAGATGGCTGCCATTTTTACCTGTCTTCAAAATCAAGATCTAATATAGTTCTTCAACAAGGTAATATCTCTTAGGAAAGTTTTTTACAATGTCTTTTCAATGATGTATGTTATTCACTGGGTTCTGTGGTAAACTGGTCCCTTACACTAAAACAAATGATATAGTGAAAGCTCATTTCTTAAGCGACACCAACCCACCCCCAAAGTCAGATTTCAATTAAAATGGACATTGTTTCACTCAAATTTGTAGATATACTGCACTTTTGCACGAACATTTCATTAGGTTATCAACTGGGTGAAACAACACGTGAATACGTGTAGTATTATGAAGTATATAAAAAGTACATCACAGTGCCAAGGGCTGTGAAATAATGTCACCTCTAGTCACCTTCAGAGTCCATCTTTTCTGGGGAGGTTGGTAAGGTTGGTGACATAGCACAATTGCATCCAAGGGAACATCCGAAGCTGTTCTTGGCGCAACTCCACCTGGGTGAGGAGAATCTGCTTATTGTGCATTTACAGGTGAGTAAATCTAGTTTACAGCATTCGTTCCTGAACATAGGGACCATGACATCCTCAGTAGACGTCCACATATACTCTTGTGTCGGTAGGAGTTTCTCTAGATCTCCAACATGTCAGCTCTTGGTGTATTAATGCTAATTGCAGTAGATGCTGGATTGTACACTTTGATGACTAATGATTCTGCCTTTTTCATGTCGAAGGCACCACTTTCTTCTGTTTGTTGCAACAAATCTGGTTGTGCGATAAATATGTTCCAGGTCGACCTCTTCCTTTTACTACTGAACTGGCTTGTTGTGTCACAACCTGTGACCGCACGGAATGCTGGTAGAGCAGCTACAACATCTGGAGTGATGTACAGCATCAACTGGTATGAATCGAAGGTCCTTTGCAGCACCTGCACTCATCCATATCAAAGCAGAAAACCGATGTTTATTATGTATCAACAGTACTAACATCAGTGTCTCGGCTGTGAATGACAATACGGTCGTATCCATTGCAGGAGGCAATGCTAAAAATGTTACAGCCAACTTTGTCAAATTATGCATTTTAACCTTCCAATTAAGCAATATTGACCCCTTGAAAATTCACGCACACACTTGCAAGCTTACCACCAAAAGAACATTGCGTACATTTGCCTTCTTTATGCAATAGAAAAGGTTTAAGGTATACGGGGAAATGTGGGAACGAAAATCTAAACTAAGCCTCTTTTCTGATGGTGGCCAATTGACTATTATACTCAAAGCTGTATTGCTTACATTTATCATCCAAAACTGGCTCCCACAGGAGATATCGCTTGTGTGAGATCAAGCGATATCTACATTGCAGCTAATTAGCTGTCAGTACACTTATGAAAGAAACAATGCCATCACCTGACAGACACTACACTCGTCCACAAGGTCACGCTCTCCTTGTGTGGCATCATGGGACACCCTGTCGTTGGCGTTACCGGGCGTTTAGGTTTCATCAATAATATCAGACTAAAGGCTCCTTTCAGAGGGCGCGCTCACAACTGATCTGTTAGGACACCAACGATGACTTGACTTGCTGCTCTTGGTATGAAGAACATCCCTCTTTGAGATGTCATTGAGTATGTATACGCTGGACCTGTGTATTCTGCTAGGGACCACACTTATGGTGGATGGTGGTAAGTTGAGGCATCCTTACTTTTTCATAAAAAACACTAAAGCAGTCCCGAAGAGAAGCAAAATTTACATGTAACAGACATTAATAACGGAATAAGGAGATAAACCTATTTTTATGAATCGATATGAAGGCTATCGAGGTATTCCCGCGCACATATTTTTGGGGAAAGGCTTAAACTGTTTGAAAGGGGTTTCCGTAACAAAAAGGAAACCTCTTTTTAACTTATCAGAATCAAGCATTCATCAATGTCATGGTACAATACATTATGATATTAAATAAGTCTTAGCAAAATCTATTTGTCAGGGTAATTTTGTTGTGAACAGATCCAGTCGTTTTAATATCAATATCTATCATCTTGTAGATTAGTATTTCAAAACAACACGGGCTTGATATTAATGCTCTTGACATAGCATGTTCATCTAATGTCGCATTAATTGAAATATTGGAATAAATCATGAAGACTGCCTTCGTTATGATAACTACAGCTGCTGGTAGGATCATCATGAATAAATCTATAAAACCTCTGTTTGTTAAGATCGGTACAGCCTACTCTTAATTTACACCTTCTTGAGTAAAATTTTAGTAACATTATACCTCCGATCTCAACATGCTATGTACGACCAGCTTCTTGAGTACAATTTTAGTGACATAATACCACCGATCTCAACATGCTTTGTACAACCAGCTCCTTCAGTACAATTATAGTAACATAATACCCCGGATCTCAACATTATATGTACGACCAGCTTCTTGAGTACAATTTTAGTAGCATAATACCACCGATCTCAACATTCTATGTACGACCAGCTTCTTGAGTACAATTTTAGTAACATTATACCTCCGATCTCAACATGCTATGTACGACCACCTGCTTCAGTACAATTTTAGTAACTCAATACCACCGATCTCAACATTCTATGTACGACCAGCTTCTTGGGTACAATTTTAGTAACAAAATACCCCCGATCTCCAAATAATATGTACGACCAGCTTCTTGAGTACAAGTTTAGTAACATTATACCTCCGATCTCAACATGCTATGTACGACCACCTGCTTCAGTACAATTTTAGTAACTCAATACCACCGATCTCAACATGCTATGTACGACCAGCTTCTTGAGTACAATTTTAGTAGCATAATACCACCGATCTCAACATGACATGTACGACCAGCTTCTTGAGTACAATTTCAGTAGCAAAATACCACCGATCTCAACATGCTATGTACGACCAGCTTCTTGGGTACAATTTTAGTGACATAATACCACCAATCTCAACATGCTATGTACGACCAGCTTCTTGAGTACAATTTTAGTGACATAATACCACCGATCTCAACATGACATGTACGACCAGCTTCTTGAGTACAATTTCAGTAGCATAATACCACCGATCTCAACATGACATGTACGACAAGCTTCTTGAGTACAATTTTAGTGACATAATACCACCGATCTCAACATGCTATGTACGACCAGCTTCTTGAGTACAATTTTAGTAACATAATACCATCGATCTCAACATTATATGTACGACCAGCTTCTTGAGTACTATTTTAGTAACATAATACCTCCGATCTCAACATTATATGTACGACCAGCTTCTTGAGTACAATTTTAGTAACATTATACCTCCGATCTCAACATGCTATGTACGACCAGCTTCTTGAGTACAATTTTAGTAGCATAATACAACCGATCTCAACATGCTATGTACGACCAGCTGCTTGAGTACAATTTTAGTGACATAATACCTCCGATCTCAACATTATATGTACGACCAGCTTCTTGAGTACAATTTTAGTAACATTATACCTCCGATCTCAACATGCTTTGTACAACCAGCTCATTCAGTACAATTATAGTAACATAATACCCCCGATCTCAACATTATATGTACGACGAGCTTCTTGAGTACTATGTTAGTAACATTATACCTCCGATCTCAACATGCTATGTACGACCACCTTCTTGAGTACAGTTTTAGTAACTAAATACCACCGATCTCAACATGCTATGTACGACCAGCTTCTTGTGTACAATTTTAATAACATTATACCTCCGATCTCAACATGCTTTGTACAACCAGCTCCTGCAGTACAATTTTAGTGACATAATACCACCGATCTCAACATGACATGTACGGCCAGCTTCTTGAGTACAATTTTAGTGACATAATACAACTGATCTCAACATGACATGTACGACCAGCTTCTTGAGTACAATTTCAGTAGCATAATACCACCGATCTCAACATGACATGTACGACAAGCTTCTTGAGTACAATTTTAGTGACATAATACCTCCGATCTCAACATGCTATGTACGACCAGCTTCTTGAGTACAATTTTAGTGACATTATACCTCCGATCTCAACATGCTATGTACGACCAGCTTCTTGAGTACAATTTTAGTAACATAATACAACCGATCTCAACATTATATGTACGACCAGCTTCTTGAGTACAATTTTAGTAACATAATACCTCCGATCTAAACATGCTATGTACGACCAGCTTCTTGAGTACAATTTTAGTGACATAATACCTCCGATCTCAACATGCTATGTACGACCAGCTTCTTGAGTACAATTTTAGTAGCATATTACCACCGATCTCAACATGACATGTACAACAAGCTTCTTGAGTACAATTTTAGTAACATAATACCTCTGATCCCAACATGCTATGTACGACCAGCTTCTTGAGTACAATTTTAGTGACATAATACCACCGATCTCAACATGACATGTACGACCAGCTTCTTGAGTACAATTTTAGTGACATAATACCACTGATCTCAACATGCTATGTACGACCAGCTTCTTGAGTACAATTTTAGTGACATAATACCTCCGATCTCAACATGCTATGTACGACCAGCATCTTGAGTACAATTTTAGTGACATAATACCACCGATCTCAACATGACATGTACGACAAGCGTTTTGAGTTCAATTTTAGTGACATAATACCTCCGAATTCAACATGCTATGTACGACCAGCTTCTTGAGTACAATTTTAATAACATAATACCTCCGATCTCCACATTATATGTACGACCAGCTTCTTGAGTACAATTTTAGTAACATAATACAACCGATCTCAACATTATATGTGCGACCAGCTTCTTGAGTACAATTTTAGTGACATAATACCATCGATCTCAACATGCTATGTACGACGAGCTTCTTGAGTACAATTTTAGTGACATAATACCTCCGATCTCAACATTATATGTACGACAAGCTTCTTGAGTACAATTTTAGTGACATAATACCTCCGATCTCAACATGCTATGTACGACCAGCTTCTTGAGTACAATTTTAGTGACATAATACAACCGATCTCAACATGCTATGTACGACCAGCTTCTTGAGTACAATTTAAGTAACATAATACAACCGATCTCAACATGCTATGTACGACCAGCTTCTTGAGTACAATTTTAGTGACATAATACAACCGATCTCAACATGACATGAACGACGAGCTTCATGGGTACAATTTTTGTAGCATAATTACACATTGGAAATCACAAAACTGCAAAGTAAAAAAAAGCAGCAAAGAGCAGCAAGAGACTTATCAAATTAAACATATTAGAATATCATATGCGAAACCTCTGACTCCTAAATTTTAACACTACGTCAACACTATGTGCGGCGAATCAGATGTAGCCGTGGGATCATTTGCCACGGTGGTGGATCCGGCGGAGTGACTACGAAATATTTGTTGATGAGAATTCTTTTCAACTCGTTTGGCCTGAAAGGCCGAGCGAGCTAATACCGTCACAAGCCGCTCCTCGTTTTCCATAATTTGTTTCATGTTTTTTTTCTTCTTTTATTGTGCGTTGATGTATGTTACTATAAGGGGTTCAAGTTTATTTGAAAAAATCAATATTGCAATTTCACTCTACCCACCAGGCAGCCAGTCACCTTGGATTTAAAAGAATTCAAAACATCTTCTCAAAACAATATAAGGGTCATATACAACTTGGTGGAAGAGATATTGATCGAAAATTCAAAATCGAAAATGCAAAAACATTATTCGTCTTAAACAGCTTCTCTTCAGACACCATTTGGGCCAATGACCCTTCAAACGAGTGTTCCCATCACTGGTGAAACCTGAATGTGTTCAAGAGATTCGAATCCGAGTTAAGATAGTTATGTATACTGCCTAACTTAAGATCTATTATAGGTCATTGTAGATGTCGCTGCAATGAAATTGAATCATAATGCTCTGCAGACCATTGTGGCGTCATTGGTTACTATGATGTCACAATCAAATGACATCACTAAAGGGTCTGCTACTAAATCCGTTAGCATTACTTTTACACTCAAGAAGGATCTTAGCACCTTTCATCCTTCGATCGGGACCCAGAACTGACATATGTGTAAGGACAAGGTCAGAGTGAAGGTCATTTGTAAAGGACATGTTCACTTTTATACCTTTAATCTGGCCTTATGGTGATTATAATGTTGGCATAATTACGTGTGACAAGTAATGCCACATTCTGTTGTATCAAACAAAGGTCACTCCGACCAACTTTTAATGAGTTGCATATGCAATTTAATTTCTGAAAGCACATGGTGATTTAATACAACAGGGATATCATATATCAATCTTTTCGGCACATTGTTATTTCATCAGGGGTCAAGGTCATCATCCAGATTATAACATAAAAACTTTATTTACCACCTAACTCACCGTATGGTCAAGGTCAAGGTCATTCGATAAAAAAACGAGTTTCCCATTGGATGTACATCGTTGAAACTGCGATTAGTAAGTTTGGTAAATAGCATCAGATCAAAGAATGTACTTTTGTCACAGAAATAGCGGCAGATTAAAACAGTAAAACATAATTTTTTGTTTCATTATTACGTTGTAACCAGCCCTGTAATGGCCCGCGTGCTGCTTACGGGGAGGATATTCAAATAGATGCCAGTCAAGTGAAGAATTAATGTTACTGATAGACCTTTGCTACAATAATAAGAGGGAGACATTTTCGACGACGCACTTGATTCGTAGACAGGCGCCAAGACCTGCGTACCCTCCCTGACCAAGCGATGCATTACAATACTCCTGACTGCAACAACATCGTTTTTACCTTCAGCCAATCACTAACATTTCAACAGGAAGATTCCATCAATAACAAACTCAACTCTGTGGTAATGTTGATTTTACATAATTTCGAAATGATCACGACTATATTATCGTAAATGTATGTTTAAAAATCACTATGAAATAGTGCTGATAACAGGTGTTACCGAAAAAGTGAGCATTTCCGTTTTTTAAGCTCTGTGGTAATATCCACTTTGCATTTGAAAAGAATATTTATGCATATATTGTTGTTGCAGAGAAAATCCAAAATGTCGGAACAAATTTGGTGTGGTCACATGACTATGAATTGGACATGAGGGGACACTGTTCCTTCACGTTCTCTGTGGCATATTGTGGAGCCTTCAAACTGGAGCTGTACCCTGACAAAGATCTCCCCGAACCCAAATACGAGATCTACATCGATCGTTACAGCTTAGAGAAGTATAAAGTTGGAATTAGGAAATCGTGTGATGCCGCGCATCTACTTTGTTCGAATGACGGTATGGGCACCAGCGGCCACGAAAACACGCCACTTGTCATCTGTGATGGTTCCACGTGGACACCGTTCTGGATATCTTGGTTTGGGGGCGTCATCATCCTGGGGAAGGGGACCACTGTCGGAGAAGCCATATTGAAAGAAGTCAGTGATCCACAGTTCAAGCACATCGACTATGTGAAGATGGGAGCTGACAATAAGACGACAGAAGCAAATTATAGATTTGGTAAGTAACATCTAAAAGTGAAACCATGGTATTGACCAGTGAGCAGTGTGACCGATAAGGAATGACGTCGAGGCATAGGATGAACAATGTTTTCAAGTTAAATGATAGACACACATGCCTGTTTTGCTGAGTTCCGTCCCTTAGGCGTGCCCCTTTGCTAGGGTCTTAGCTTCGAATCCAGTATGAGCTCTAATTATTATTAGTGATCAGTTAAGGGACGTATCTCTACATTACACAGCACTTTGCCACTTGAACCCCGTGGAAACGTGTCATATTCTAGAAATTGTGTACTTGCTTAATGATGGAAGATAGATCATGGTGTTACAGTTTGAAGGTGGCCACATAGGTCAGACCCAAATGCATGCATGACCTGGGATTGCCTGTGGATCATTGTTAGGGGAACACCAAGAGGAATCGAACATAGTCAAAGTAGTTTGTTTTCCGTTTTGTTTGTTAGAGGATGCCTAAAGTTGATGCAGGTTTTTATCACTTCGTGGATGTGACGACGTCGTAATCCAATCTTTGATTCCAATCCATAAACAAATATAAGTGTATACATTAAACATGCATCAACATGTCTTCCCTTTTCACTGTATACAGTTTTCTTTACTTTAGAACCCCGCGATGGCAGAACAATTGACCCCGATATGAGTTGCCGAAATATAGGTGAGTGTATTACAAACATTGTACATCAGAGACAAGTCTGGCTGTTTATTCTGTAGCCAGGAAACAGTTGACAGGACGTATGAACCTAAAGAAGACAGACTGGCTTCTTGTTGGCCATATGTTGCTTTCTGATATCACACTCTCAATCATTTAACTGTTGATCTTGGACTTTCAGAAAAAAATTGGGGACAATGCACTATGATGTAAACAGAGGCAAATCAAACCCAAAGATCGAGAAGAAAGCATTTTACCACATGCTTGGACTAGTTTGAGAAGCCACTTCAGCACGCTTTTCTGAACTATATCCCTAAGATGGACCCTTTCGTCTGGTTTTAAATCCCAGTTACTGGATCATGGTCATTGGTCAGCATGATGCGAATGTTTCTGGGTTCTTGAAAATCGTAAACGCTTATGTCGTGCCTCTACTTTGGTCTTCTCTTCCAAATAAAGCCAACACTTTGTGGTGTGAGTAATTTGCTGCACACTTAGGAGATGAATCCTAACCTCCATCCAAGCATTGATAAAGGATTAAAACATTAGTTTGTGATGCTTCATTAACGCCCTTAGTGCTGACATTCCATTAAACTAGGTTCTGCATGTCTGTGTCTTTTTCTTACATTAGCGACAACTTCAGTTGCTCCGGTTGCTACAGCTACGACGCATGGCACAACAACAGCTGCTACAACCACAACTCCAGCTGCTACAACTCAGACAGGTGGTCCCACAACAGCTGAAACAACAACTCCACAAGGTGAGTCGCACTGAGGTTCAAATACCCTTCCACAGAACAACCTTAAGCTAAGGTGATCATTGAGATTAAAATTTAATAAGAGGACGCTCCGACCAACGTTTAATAAGAAGCATATTCAATTTCATTTTTGAAACCACATGATGATTTAATACCTCACGGATATCCTATCGTGATGGTGTATCTCCTTCATACACCCGGGGAATCGTTTTGGCACATCGTTATTTCATCAGGGGTATGGTCATTGTCCAGATTATTGCATAAAATCGTTATTTACCACCAAACTCAAGAAGGATTTTCTGTGTAATTAAAAAAAGGTCGTTAGGTCAAGGTCATTCGAAAAACATGTTTCTCATTGGATGTAGACCGTTCAAACTACATCAGGTCAAAGAATGTACTTTTGTCACAGAAATAGCGGCAGATTAAAACAGTAAAACATAATTTGTTGTTTCATTATTACGTTGTAACCAGCCCTGTAATGACCCGAGTGCTGCTTACGGGGAGGATATTCAAATAGATGCCAGTCAAGTGAAGAATTAATGTTACTGATAGACTTTTGCTACAATAATAAGAGGGAGACATTTTTCGACGACGCACTTGATTCGTAGACAGGCGCCAAGACCTGCGTACCCTCCCTGTCCAAGCGATGCATTACAATACTCCTGACTGCAACAACATCGTTTTTACCTTCAGCCAATCACTAACATTTCAACAGGAAGATTCCATCAATAACAAACTCAACTCTGTGGTAATGTTGATTTTACATAATTTCGAAATGATCACGACTATATTATCGTAAATGTATGTTTAAAAATCACTATGAAATAGTGCTGATAACAGGTGTTACCGAAAAAGTGAGCATTTCCGTTTTTTAAGCTCTGTGGTAATATCCACTTTGCATTTGAAAAGAATATTTATGCATATATTTGTTGTTGCAGTGAAAATCCAAAATGTCGGAACAAATTTGGTGTGGTCACATGACTATGAATTGGACATGAGGGGACACTGTTCCTTCACGTTCTCTGTGGCATATTGTGGAGCCTTCAAACTGGAGCTGTACCCTGACAAAGATCTCCCCGAACCCAAATACGAGATCTACATCGATCGTTACAGCTTAGAGAAGTATAAAGTTGGAATTAGGAAATCGTGTGATGCCGCGCATCTACTTTGTTCGAATGACGGTATGGGCACCAGCGGCCACGAAAACACGCCACTTGTCATCTGTGATGGTTCCACGTGGACACCGTTCTGGATATCTTGGTTTGGGGGCGTCATCATCCTGGGGAAGGGGACCACTGTCGGAGAAGCCATATTGAAAGAAGTCAGTGATCCACAGTTCAAGCACATCGACTATGTGAAGATGGGAGCTGACAATAAGACGACAGAAGCAAATTATAGATTTGGTAAGTAACATCTAAAAGTGAAACCATGGTATTGACCAGTGAGCAGTGTGACCGATAAGGAATGACGTCGAGGCATAGGATGAACAATGTTTTCAAGTTAAATGATAGACACACATGCCTGTTTTGCTGAGTTCCGTCCCTTAGGCGTGCCCCTTTGCTAGGGTCTTAGCTTCGAATCCAGTATGAGCTCTAATTATTATTAGTGATCAGTTAAGGGACGTATCTCTACATTACACAGCACTTTGCCACTTGAACCCCGTGGAAACGTGTCATATTCTAGAAATTGTGTACTTGCTTAATGATGGAAGATAGATCATGGTGTTACAGTTTGAAGGTGGCCACATAGGTCAGACCCAAATGCATGCATGACCTGGGATTGCCTGTGGATCATTGTTAGGGGAACACCAAGAGGAATCGAACATAGTCAAAGTAGTTTGTTTTCCGTTTTGTTTGTTAGAGGATGCCTAAAGTTGATGCAGGTTTTTATCACTTCGTGGATGTGACGACGTCGTAATCCAATCTTTGATTCCAATCCATAAACAAATATAAGTGTATACATTAAACATGCATCAACATGTCTTCCCTTTTCACTGTATACAGTTTTCTTTACTTTAGAACCCCGCGATGGCAGAACAATTGACCCCGATATGAGTTGCCGAAATATAGGTGAGTGTATTACAAACATTGTACATCAGAGACAAGTCTGGCTGTTTATTCTGTAGCCAGGAAACAGTTGACAGGACGTATGAACCTAAAGTAGACAGACTGGCTTCTTGTTGGCCATATGTTGCTTTCTGATATCACACTCTCAATCATTTAACTGTTGTTCTTGGACTTTCAGAAAAAAATGGGGGGCAATGCACTATGATGTAAACAGAGGCAAATCAAACCCAAAGATCGAGAAGAAAGCATTTTACCACATGCTTGGACTAGTTTGAGAAGCCACTTCAGCACGCTTTTCTGAACTATATCCCTAAGATGGACCCTTTCGTCTGGTTTTAAATCCCAGTTACTGGATCATGGTCATTGGTCAGCATGATGCGAATGTTTCTGGGTTCTTGAAAATCGTAAACGCTTATGTCGTGCCTCTACTTTGGTCTTCTCTTCCAAATTAAGCCAACACCTTGTGATGTGAGTAATTTGCTGCACACTTAGGAGATGAATCCTAACCTCCATCCAAGCATTGATAAAGGATTAAAACACTTGTTTGTGATGCTTCATTAACGCCCTTAGTGCTGACATTCAATTAAACTAGGTTCTGCATGTCTGTGTCTCTTTCTTACATTAGCAACAACTTCAGTTGCTCCGGTTGCTACAGCTACGACGCATGGTACAACAACAGCTGCTACAACTCAGACAGGTGGTCCCACAACAGCTGAAACAACAACTCCACAAGGTGAGTCGCACTGAGGTTCAAATACCCTTCCACAGAGCAACCTTAAGCTAAGGTGATCATTGAGATTAAAAATTAATAAGAGGACGCTCCGACCAACGTTTAATAAGAAGCATATTCAATTTCATTTTTGAAACCACATGATGATTTAATACCTCACGGATATCCTATCGTGATGGTGTATCTCCTTCATACACCCGGGAAATCGTTTTGGCACATCGTTATTTCATCAGGGGTATGGTCATTGTCCAGATTATTGCATAAAATCGTTATTTACCACCAAACTCAAGAAGGATTTTCTGTGTAATTAAAAAAAGGTCGTTAGGTCAAGGTCATTCGAAAAACATGTTTCTCATTGGATGTAGACCGTTCAAACTACATCAGGTCAAAGAATGTACTTTTGTCACAGAAATAGCGGCAGATTAAAACAGTAAAACATAATTTGTTGTTTCATTATTACGTTGTAACCAGCCCTGTAATGACCCGAGTGCTGCTTACGGGGAGGATATTCAAATAGATGCCAGTCAAGTGAAGAATTAATGTTACTGATAGACCTTTGCTACAATAATAAGAGGGAGACATTTTCGACGACGCACTTGATTCGTAGACAGGCGCCAAGACCTGCGTACCCTCCCTGACCAAGCGATGCATTACAATACTCCTGACTGCAACAACATCGTTTTTACCTTCAGCCAATCACTAACATTTCAACAGGAAGATTCCATTAATAACAAACTCAACTCTGTGGTAATGTTGATTTTACATAATTTCGAAATGATCACGACTATATTATCGTAAATGTATGTTTAAAAATCACTATGAAATAGTGCTGATAACAGGTGTTACCGAAAAAGTGAGCATTTCCGTTTTTTAAGCTCTGTGGTAATATCCACTTTGCATTTGAAAAGAATATTTATGCATATATTTGTTGTTGCAGTGAAAATCCAAAATGTCGGAACAAATTTGGTGTGGTCACATGACTATGAATTGGACATGAGGGGACACTGTTCCTTCACGTTCTCTGTGGCATATTGTGGAGCCTTCAAACTGGAGCTGTACCCTGACAAAGATCTCCCCGAACCCAAATACGAGATCTACATCGATCGTTACAGCTTAGAGAAGTATAAAGTTGGAATTAGGAAATCGTGTGATGCCGCGCATCTACTTTGTTCGAATGACGGTATGGGCACCAGCGGCCACGAAAACACGCCACTTGTCATCTGTGATGATTCCACGTGGACACCGTTCTGGATATCTTGGTTTGGGGGCGTCATCATCCTGGGGAAGGGGACCACTGTCGGAGAAGCCATATTGAAAGAAGTCAGTGATCCACAGTTCAAGCACATCGACTATGTGAAGATGGGAGCTGACAATAAGACGACAGAAGCAAATTATAGATTTGGTAAGTAACATCTAAAAGTGAAACCATGGTATTGACCAGTGAGCAGTGTGACCGATAAGGAATGACGTCGAGGCATAGGATGAACAATGTTTTCAAGTTAAATGATAGACACACATGCTTGTTTTGCTGAGTTGCGTCCCTTAGTCGTGCCCCTTTGCTAGGGTCTTAGGTTCGAATCCAGTATGAGCTCTAATTATTATTAGTGATCAGTTAAGGGACGTATCTCCACATTACACAGCACTTTGCCACTTGAACCCCGTGGAAACGTGTCATATTCTAGAAATTGTGTACTTGCTTAATGATGGAAGATAGATCATGGTGTTACAGTTTGAAGGTGGCCACATAGGTCAGACCCAAATGCATGCATGACCTGGGATTGCCTGTGGATCATTGTTAGGGGAACACCAAGAGGAATCGAACATAGTCAAAGTAGTTTGTTTTCCGTTTTGTTTGTTAGAGGATGCCTAAAGTTGACGCAGGTTTTTATCACTTCGTGGATGTGACGACGTCGTAATCCAATCTTTGATTCCAATCCATAAACAAATATAAGTGTATACATTAAACATGCATCAACATGTCTTCCCTTTTCACTGTATACAGTTTTCTTTACTTTAGAACCCCGCGATGGCAGAACAATTGACCCCGATATGAGTTGCCGAAATATAGGTGAGTGTATTACAAACATTGTACATCAGAGACAAGTCTGGCTGTTTATTCTGTAGCCAGGAAACAGTTGACAGGACGTATGAACCTAAAGTAGACAGACTGGCTTCTTGTTGGCCATATGTTGCTTTCTGATATCACACTCTCAATCATTTAACTGTTGTTCTTGGACTTTCAGAAAAAATTGGGGGGCAATGCACTATGATGTAAACAGAGGCAAATCAAACCCAAAGATCGAGAAGAAAGCATTTTACCACATGCTTGGACTAGTTTGAGAAGCCACTTCAGCACGCTTTTCTGAACTATATCCCTAAGATGGACCCTTTCGTCTGGTTTTAAATCCCAGTTACTGGATCATGGTCATTGGTCAGCATGATGCGAATGTTTCTGGGTTCTTGAAAATCGTAAACGCTTATGTCGTGCCTCTACTTTGGTCTTCTCTTCCAAATTAAGCCAACACCTTGTGATGTGAGTAATTTGCTGCACACTTAGGAGATGAATCCTAACCTCCATCCAAGCATTGATAAAGGATTAAAACACTTGTTTGTGATGCTTCATTAACGCCCTTAGTGCTGACATTCAATTAAACTAGGTTCTGCATGTCTGTGTCTCTTTCTTACATTAGCAACAACTTCAGTTGCTCCGGTTGCTACAGCTACGACGCATGGTACAACAACAGCTGCTACAACTCAGACAGGTGGTCCCACAACAGCTGAAACAACAACTCCACAAGGTGAGTCGCACTGAGGTTCAAATACCCTTCCACAGAGCAACCTTAAGCTAAGGTGATCATTGAGATTAAAAATTAATAAGAGGACGCTCCGACCAACGTTTAATAAGAAGCATATTCAATTTCATTTTTGAAACCACATGATGATTTAATACCTCACGGATATCCTATCGTGATGGTGTATCTCCTTCATACACCCGGGAAATCGTTTTGGCACATCGTTATTTCATCAGGGGTATGGTCATTGTCCAGATTATTGCATAAAATCGTTATTTACCACCAAACTCAAGAAGGATTTTCTGTGTAATTAAAAAAAGGTCGTTAGGTCAAGGTCATTCGAAAAACATGTTTCTCATTGGATGTAGACCGTTCAAACTACATCAGGTCAAAGAATGTACTTTTGTCACAGAAACAGCGGCAGATTAAAACAGTAAAACATAATTTGTTGTTTCATTATTACGTTGTAACCAGCCCTGTAATGACCCGAGTGCTGCTTACGGGGAGGATATTCAAATAGATGCCAGTCAAGTGAAGAATTAATGTTACTGATAGACCTTTGCTACAATAATAAGAGGGAGACATTTTCGACGACGCACTTGATTCGTAGACAGGCGCCAAGACCTGCGTACCCTCCCTGACCAAGCGATGCATTACAATACTCCTGACTGCAACAACATCGTTTTTACCTTCAGCCAATCACTAACATTTCAACAGGAAGATTCCATCAATAACAAACTCAACTCTGTGGTAATGTTGATTTTACATAATTTCGAAATGATCACGACTATATTATCGTAAATGTATGTTTAAAAATCACTATGAAATAGTGCTGATAACAGGTGTTACCGAAAAAGTGAGCATTTCCGTTTTTTAAGCTCTGTGGTAATATCCACTTTGCATTTGAAAAGAATATTTATGCATATATTTGTTGTTGCAGTGAAAATCCAAAATGTCGGAACAAATTTGGTGTGGTCACATGACTATGAATTGGACATGAGGGGACACTGTTCCTTCACGTTCTCTGTGGCATATTGTGGAGCCTTCAAACTGGAGCTGTACCCTGACAAAGATCTCCCCGAACCCAAATACGAGATCTACATCGATCGTTACAGCTTAGAGAAGTATAAAGTTGGAATTAGGAAATCGTGTGATGCCGCGCATCTACTTTGTTCGAATGACGGTATGGGCACCAGCGGCCACGAAAACACGCCACTTGTCATCTGTGATGGTTCCACGTGGACACCGTTCTGGATATCTTGGTTTGGGGGCGTCATCATCCTGGGGAAGGGGACCACTGTCGGAGAAGCCATATTGAAAGAAGTCAGTGATCCACAGTTCAAGCACATCGACTATGTGAAGATGGGAGCTGACAATAAGACGACAGAAGCAAATTATAGATTTGGTAAGTAACATCTAAAAGTGAAACCATGGTATTGACCAGTGAGCAGTGTGACCGATAAGGAATGACGTCGAGGCATAGGATGAACAATGTTTTCAAGTTAAATGATAGACACACATGCTTGTTTTGCTGAGTTGCGTCCCTTAGTCGTGCCCCTTTGCTAGGGTCTTAGGTTCGAATCCAGTATGAGCTCTAATTATTATTAGTGATCAGTTAAGGGACGTATCTCCACATTACACAGCACTTTGCCACTTGAACCCCGTGGAAACGTGTCATATTCTAGAAATTGTGTACTTGCTTAATGATGGAAGATAGATCATGGTGTTACAGTTTGAAGGTGGCCACATAGGTCAGACCCAAATGCATGCATGACCTGGGATTGCCTGTGGATCATTGTTAGGGGAACACCAAGAGGAATCGAACATAGTCAAAGTAGTTTGTTTTCCGTTTTGTTTGTTAGAGGATGCCTAAAGTTGACGCAGGTTTTTATCACTTCGTGGATGTGACGACGTCGTAATCCAATCTTTGATTCCAATCCATAAACAAATATAAGTGTATACATTAAACATGCATCAACATGTCTTCCCTTTTCACTGTATACAGTTTTCTTTACTTTAGAACCCCGCGATGGCAGAACAATTGACCCCGATATGAGTTGCCGAAATATAGGTGAGTGTATTACAAACATTGTACATCAGAGACAAGTCTGGCTGTTTATTCTGTAGCCAGGAAACAGTTGACAGGACGTATGAACCTAAAGTAGACAGACTGGCTTCTTGTTGGCCATATGTTGCTTTCTGATATCACACTCTCAATCATTTAACTGTTGTTCTTGGACTTTCAGAAAAAATTGGGGGGCAATTCACTATGATGTAAACAGAGGCAAATCAAACCCAAAGATCGAGAAGAAAGCATTTTACCACATGCTTGGACTAGTTTGAGAAGCCACTTCAGCACGCTTTTCTGAACTATATCCCTAAGATGGACCCTTTCGTCTGGTTTTAAATCCCAGTTACTGGATCATGGTCATTGGTCAGCATGATGCGAATGTTTCTGGGTTCTTGAAAATCGTAAACGCTTATGTCGTGCCTCTACTTTGGTCTTCTCTTCCAAATTAAGCCAACACCTTGTGATGTGAGTAATTTGCTGCACACTTAGGAGATGAATCCTAACCTCCATCCAAGGATTAAAACATTTGTTTGTGATGCTTCATTAACGCCCTTAGTGCTGACATTCCATTAAACTAGGTTCTGCATGTCTGTGTCTCTTTCTTACATTAGCAACAACTTCAGTTGCTCCGGTTGCTACAGCTACGACGCATGGTACAACAACAGCTGCTACAACTCAGACAGGTGGTCCCACAACAGCTGAAACAACAACTCCACAAGGTGAGTCGCACTGAGGTTCAAATACCCTTCCACAGAGCAACCTTAAGCTAAGGTGATCATTGAGATTAAAAATTAATAAGAGGACGCTCCGACCAACGTTTAATAAGAAGCATATTCAATTTCATTTTTGAAACCACATGATGATTTAATACCTCACGGATATCCTATCGTGATGGTGTATCTCCTTCATACACCCGGGAAATCGTTTTGGCACATCGTTATTTCATCAGGGGTATGGTCATTGTCCAGATTATTGCATAAAATCGTTATTTACCACCAAACTCAAGAAGGATTTTCTGTGTAATTAAAAAAAGGTCGTTAGGTCAAGGTCATTCGAAAAACATGTTTCTCATTGGATGTAGACCGTTCAAACTACATCAGGTCAAAGAATGTACTTTTGTCACAGAAATAGCGGCAGATTAAAACAGTAAAACATAATTTGTTGTTTCATTATTACGTTGTAACCAGCCCTGTAATGACCCGAGTGCTGCTTACGGGGAGGATATTCAAATAGATGCCAGTCAAGTGAAGAATTAATGTTACTGATAGACCTTTGCTACAATAATAAGAGGGAGACATTTTCGACGACGCACTTGATTCGTAGACAGGCGCCAAGACCTGCGTACCCTCCCTGACCAAGCGATGCATTACAATACTCCTGACTGCAACAACATCGTTTTTACCTTCAGCCAATCACTAACATTTCAACAGGAAGATTCCATCAATAACAAACTCAACTCTGTGGTAATGTTGATTTTACATAATTTCGAAATGATCACGACTATATTATCGTAAATGTATGTTTAAAAATCACTATGAAATAGTGCTGATAACAGGTGTTACCGAAAAAGTGAGCATTTCCGTTTTTTAAGCTCTGTGGTAATATCCACTTTGCATTTGAAAAGAATATTTATGCATATATTGTTGTTGCAGAGAAAATCCAAAATGTCGGAACAAATTTGGTGTGGTCACATGACTATGAATTGGACATGAGGGGACACTGTTCCTTCACGTTCTCTGTGGCATATTGTGGAGCCTTCAAACTGGAGCTGTACCCTGACAAAGATCTCCCCGAACCCAAATACGAGATCTACATCGATCGTTACAGCTTAGAGAAGTATAAAGTTGGAATTAGGAAATCGTGTGATGCCGCGCATCTACTTTGTTCGAATGACGGTATGAGCACCAGCGGCCACGAAAACACGCCACTTGTCATCTGTGATGGTTCCACGTGGACACCGTTCTGGATATCTTGGTTTGGGGGCGTCATCATCCTGGGGAAGGGGACCACTGTCGGAGAAGCCATATTGAAAGAAGTCAGTGATCCACAGTTCAAGCACATCGACTATGTGAAGATGGGAGCTGACAATAAGACGACAGAAGCAAATTATAGATTTGGTAAGTAACATCTAAAAGTGAAACCATGGTATTGACCAGTGAGCAGTGTGACCGATAAGGAATGACGTCGAGGCATAGGATGAACAATGTTTTCAAGTTAAATGATAGACACACATGCTTGTTTTGCTGAGTTGCGTCCCTTAGTCGTGCCCCTTTGCTAGGGTCTTAGCTTCGAATCCAGTATGAGCTCTAATTATTATTAGTGATCAGTTAAGGGACGTATCTCTACATTACACAGCACTTTGCCACTTGAACCTCGTGGAAACGTGTCATATTCTAGAAATTGTGTACTTGCTTAATGATGGAAGATAGATCATGGTGTTACAGTTTGAAGGTGGCCACATAGGTCAGACCCAAATGCATGCATGACCTGGGATTGCCTGTGGATCATTGTTAGGGGAACACCAAGAGGAATCGAACATAGTCAAAGTAGTTTGTTTTCCGTTTTGTTTGTTAGAGGATGCCTAAAGTTGATGCAGGTTTTTACCACTTCGTGGATGTGACGACGTCGTAATCCAATCTTTGATTCCAATCCATAAACAAATATAAGTGTATACATTAAACATGCATCAACATGTCTTCCCTTTTCACTGTATACAGTTTTCTTTACTTTAGAACCCCGCGATGGCAGAACAATTGACCCCGATATGAGTTGCCGAAATATAGGTGAGTGTATTACAAACATTGTACATCAGAGACAAGTCTGGCTGTTTATTCTGTAGCCAGGAAACAGTTGACAGGACGTATGAACCTAAAGTAGACAGACTGGCTTCTTGTTGGCCATATGTTGCTTTCTGATATCACACTCTCAATCATTTCACTGTTGTTCTTGGGGGGCAATGCACAATGATGTAAACAGAGGCAAATCAAACCCAAAGATCGAGAAGAAAGCATTTTTACCACATGCTTGGACTAGTTTGAGAAGCCACTTCAGCACGCTTTTCTGAATTATATCCCTGAGATGGACCCTTTCGTCTGGACCGCCTCCGTGGTCTTGTGGTAGAGCGTCTGCCCGGAGAGCGGAAGGTCCGGGGTTCGATCCCCAGCCGCGTCATACTAAAAGACGTTAAAAGAGGGTACTTGTTGTTACCCTGTCTGGTGCTCGGCATTGAGGGGCTAAAACAAGGACTGGTCGGCTCGGAGTCAGTATACTGTGTCTGAGTGGGATATTCACGTTAAACTGCGGCATGGTATCTCAGTTAGCTAGCACTGTAAATCGGCATCAGTCCGGACTAGTACAAGCAGCCACACAAACACACACACGTACATGCACGTCGCTATATAAGTTCAATAATCTTGGACGCGACCTCACCTCACACGTCACCTTTCGTCTGGTTTTAAATTCCAGTTACTGGATCATGGTCATTGGTCAGCATGGTGCGATTTTTTCTGGGTTCTTGAAAATTGTAAACGCTGATGTCGTGCCTCTACTTTGGTCTTTTCTTCCACATTAAGCCAACACCTTGTGATGTAAGAAATTTGCTGCACAGTTAAAACTTATAAAAGAGACGGGCATATCGTAAAGTAATACCTTAACATAAGAAAATGGCATTTCTCTATAAAATCTCAAACACGAGCAGGCGATCGTGAAATGAAAATAAAATGATCCACCTTCAGAATGATCAGCTTTGAAAAACACTGCCACAGATAGAACCGTTTTGGACCCAAAACCTATCGTCCCAAAACACCCGCATCATTCATCCGTGCACGTGGGAAGGGGTAGTTCTTGATTTTGACACTTCCGTTAAAGGTCGTCAAGCTGCACTGAGCCATGTGTATTGTTGATTCTCATTATCCACAGAAACACGTCAGCTCTCTTCTCTTGCTTTAATTCAGTATTTGTGATCAGGGTGGGAATGCGTCATCTACAACGTGATAGACTCTTAATGTCGTTGGCGTGCTTCAAACTGGTAGAACTCAGTGAGAGGTAGCCACTATGTTCTGTGTGTCTCAGTCTGTCTGTCAGAACAGCTTTTTACAGACACAAAATGTCATTGATCGATCCCACACAGGGCACCCTAGGTCCAGTATCGATTAATAAAAAAACAGGCTTCAAAGAGAAATCGAGCCCAAGCAGCTAATAAAACCGCTGTTTACTTGTGCCAGGCCACCGGAGTTCAAACGTACAGACCAGATGATTGGAAAATGTCTGTATGCAGCTAATATACATGCTCGACGATCACGGATGGTACCCTCGATAATTATTCGGTTCATTCTAGCCAGACGCCAATATTGCTGATTGATCAAGACATACAAAACGTTCATACACATGTCCCTGTCGTCTTCCTTGGCTGTTTGCATCCTTACAATACATAGCCAACACGTCCTGATGATTATCCCATCACACCTAGTTCTTCCTTTGTCTTATCCATCCATTACCATGAGTCGATACCCCTTTTTTTTGTAACCATGCTTATCTCATCGAGTGAGGGTTACGGTTTGTCAAGACATGACTGTCTATTATGTATTTTCTTTGTGATCTACGACAATTAGTTCCAAAAGTAATTCAGGCATAAAGAATTAAAGCAATTACATATTAAGAATAGAATTTACTTCAACAATCAATTCGATATTGATCTTATATTTCCAGATAAATGCAGAACATCATTACGAAATACATAATGAGTATTATTATCATCAACCAGTCTTTGAGAAATTCAGTTTAGTTTTTGTAATTGATAATTCTAATACAGTAAATATATCTTCAAGCACACGCCTTCCACGATACTATGTTGGACATATATATGTACATGTATATAATCGGTAGGTTTCTCGGGAGGATAAAGCCAACAGATAAAAACGATATTTGTTGGGGTCATATGCGGATAGAGATGCAAATATCAAAGGTCAAGTAGGGACTACTTTCAGTGTTTATAAACAAACATGGCGTCACCCTTGATATTCGTCGATCGTGTCAAAATTAACCATCGGGAATCTGGAGAAACTACTGGCATAGTTGCTATCATTATCAAACGAATAGTCTAATATACTGAAAATCAGGGTCTTTCTGTGACATAGCTGAGGGATTTTCCAAGTATTGGCAACTTTGGAGATATAAATTGCGAAACAATTTAGCGAGGACACTAGCCTCGCGGGATCAGATTCCATTGCAATGTTTAGGTAATATTTGCGGGAGATGGGAAGAGATTTTTCGAGCACAGAAATAAAGAATGACATAATGTGACAAAGAGGTTATCACGCTTGTGTGTTTGGGGATGGCTCGCTAAATACAATGTTTATTCCTAATACGGGTACTTACCATCCCCAAACACATTCGCGTGATAACCTATATATACATATGCACGGAATATTAGTTAACTGAAACATAGCATAAAAATTTCTACAATGACATTACTTCTTCCGTATTATACCAAGAGAAAACATGTAAGTTCCTTGTGCAGTCGTCACCATTACCATTACCAACAGAGGGGCAGCGAAACGTGTTCAGTATCAATAATGAAGCACGTGCGTACGCTGACTGTATATGTTCTCTCACACAAGAGGATTATAAAACTAGACAAATGAGCATTTAAATATTCAAATAGATTTTCAAAAGTTCTTGTGAAGTGACTTCCCTTGTGCTGAAAGTGATTTTATACACACTATGTTCCGATGGAAATGGTTTTAATTCATTCATAAACGCGATTATCTGATATAGTTCTGTTATTGTCAAATAGCCAATTCCCTTCTACTGATTTACCCACCCGAACTAAAATGACTAGATAAACCTACTGTTATATTTAGATCCAAGCACATAGATTCAGAGTGTCTATTAAGTTTCCGCGAGACACTGCAGAACGTTTGAGGTACAGTCAAGCATGCTCATTCTTCGATGTTTTAAAGAGCATCTTTCGACTTGCTAAAACGTTCTTTGATAAGGGATACAGCTTTCAATGCCTTGGGACCGACTTTCTATGGTCTGGTATTTTATGAAATAATTATGATCCATACTGTAATGTCGTTTTCACACTTGCAGTGCTAGATTCCGTTATACAATGTACTATACGTCTGTTTCATTTTTTTATTACAACAGACGCTGCAAAAATCACAGCTCCAACTGCAAGAACTCAGACCGATGGTTCCGCAGCAACTTCAGCGACCGCTACTTCGGCTGCTACAACTCAGACAGGTGGTCCCGAAGCCACCTCAGCAACGGCTCAAACTTTTGTCAAGATGAGAGTTAATAATTGTGACAACGAGCGACGGCCTTATTCTGAAGATCTGGCAATGGTTTTCGAAGTAGCAGCCGACGACACAACACTGTCCCCGAGCAACCCCGACGTCGTGGAGCTCTCCTCGGCAACATCCGGCAGCTGCGCCGAGATGTGCGCTTCACGTAAGACCTGCGTGATGTACAGCATCAGCAACACGGGCACCTGCAGGATCACCTCCGCCTGTCAGCCTGTAGTGGAGGGCGAGACTAACTCGGCTATCCTGTTCCTCAAGTATTGGGGATGATCACATGGACGCCATGACAGAACTGAAACAGTGTTGTTTCACTTCTAGTCAATAACTTAAATACTGTAGTTCACCACAAGCCATTGACCTACTTGTATATTGGGGATTATCTCTAGTGAGTCAGTCACATCACCGTGCTTGCAAGTGGTAAATGTCTAAGACCTGTGTCACTGTGAACAGGCACCCAAAATTAAAATGACATACTGTGATATATCTGAAATACCTTTACAGCCTTGTTTAACCATAATACACAAGCTGCTGGGGTAAAAACAAAATTAGATTAAATTCCGATGTGATGACCACAATAGTGTTCCAAATTTGTGAATTCTCTGAGGTAACATTTCAGGTCAATTCATTCAGTCAATACATTAGATAGTTAATTTGTTATTATTTACATAGCGTCACAATCTCGACAACCTTACATTTTAAAACAAATGTGAACTAAACATATAATTTTACAACATTCAATGCATCTACATTGTTCCACATGATGCGCTTTCAAATATGAAAACATTTTTTATGTCAAAACCAATTTTATGTTACATGGATCTCCTATTTGAAGACTGTGGGAGAGCTTTGTAATGATAAGTAAACATTAGTATATTCCCAATATGGAACAGTGTGAAAAGTGAGTGAGTTGGATTTAACGCCGCTTTTAACAGTAGTCAAGTTATATCGCGGCGTGTCAGCTTAATGTGGGAGGAAAGCCCCGAAGTGATACAGGTCTCATATGTTTACCACTTTGGTGAAACCAACAAGCATGGGTATGGTGCTGACAAACCTAAAACCATAATCGGGGCGAACCGGGATTCGAACCCACAATCATAGGTTTCTGGCGTACCCAAGGGACGCAGCTCTGCAAAACAAATCGCGGCGCCAGTGTGAAAAGCTCACTGTTGGTGTCCCTCTGCGATGGCATGGCTTGAATGTTTTGTTTTGTTTTTTAAAAATGTTATTCTCAAGAAATATAGATTTCATGTATGCTTATTTATTATCGATACATTACATGTCAGAAAGCAATAACATTGCTCTCACACGCCTCTTTCTATTCTTCATATATGTATGTACATTCCTCGAGAATGTTTCTAAAAGCATGTAAACTGAAGCTAAAAGGGTTTTCCATAATGATCAGAAATATGTGCAGAAAGAGTTCATATACTATTCCGACTGTATCAGAACTGTTTAGGAATCGCTGTCTATTAGTGATGATACCAGGTTTTCGCGACAACGTGGATGTCACCTGGTTCAAACGTTTATAAACCCACAATTCCCTTGTGAGAGAGAGGGAGAGAGATCGACGTGGGCTGCCATATATACAGTTAGCATTTGAGGAACATAATACGTCTTACGTTCTATTTCTTACCTACATTTACATGAGTACTCGAGTATTCGAACGGATGATGATACTGTACCATCTTACATTATGATAAAAATATACAATATGTATACATGAATACATCACAATGCAGCTGGTTTACACAAGGGCAAAATATTTAAGTTGTTTGGCCAGGGTAGAGTTGTAAGATAGAAATGTGGAGGCCATTTCCAAATTTAACGAACCAGTGACCAACATTCTGCAATTCCATATTTGAATTTACCACGTACCATGTTATGTTCATGGGTTTGTGCAGGTCAGCACTTGACTTCCCTATGCATGTCTTTGTGACGGGCCGCCTCCGTGGTCTTGTTGTAGAGCGTCCGCCCGGAGAGCGGAAGGTCCGGGGTTCGATCCCGCGTCATACCAAAAGACGTTAAAAGATAGTACTTGTTACCCTGTCTGGCGCTCGGCATTAAGGGGCCAAAACAAGAACTGGCTCGGAGTCAGTATAATGTGTCTGAGTGGGGTATTCACGTTAAACTGCGGCATGGTATCTCAGTGAGCGAGCATTATAAATCGGCATCAGTCCGGACTAGTACAAGCAGCCACACACACACACACGTGCATGCACGTCGCTATATAAGTGCAATAATCTTGGACGCGAAGTTAAACCCCATTTCATTACATTTCACCTCACCTCACCTCACCTCACCTCACCTCACCTCACCTCACCTCACCTCACCTTTGTGACGGGTGCCATCGGTGGGTCAATATATGCTTTCATTCAAGCGAACGCCAAATATCATCACTAATTAGTCGTGATTCATACTTATGATATAGTCTGAAACATAGAACATATTTGCAGACTTTGTATGATAATGGAAAAAAGGTTTGCTGCTGTTAGAATGCAGTAATAAGTAAAGATATGTAAGCATTATTTAGTTATATCATATTCCTTCTTAAAGAAGCAGTTATACATGTACATAGGATTTTGCTTGCCTCTTATATTTATATTTCTAAACATAAACGATAAGCTTACTCTGAGAAAAAGTGGACAAACAAATTGTGGAAATACGGAATAAAGCAGCCCAATGGAAAGGGATACTAGTATGCAGTAATGGTTTCTCGCAAATTGAAGTGGTCTTGTTTTAAGTAACCGTCTTTGAAGGTCAAGGTAATTGGACAAGTGGGGGCACGGATGGCCCAGTCGTCTAAGGCGCCGCGATTCGCTGTGCAGAGTTGCGTCCCTTGGGCACGCCAGGAACCTATGATTGTGGGTTCGAATCCTGGTTCGCCCTGATTATGTTTCTAGGTTTGCCAGCACCATACCCGTGCTCATGGGTTTCACCGAAGTGGTAAACGTCTGAGACCTGCATCACTTCGAGCTTTTCTCCCACATTAAGCTGACACGCCGCGATATAACTGGAATACTGTTAAAAGCGGCGTTAAACCCAACTCACTCACACTAATTGGACAAGTCATTTGTAAGGTAGTGGTGTGTCCTTGTGAACTGGACAAAACCTGTGTTGGGGTGACATATTTGCATGTTTTAAACTAGAAATAATGAACTAAATAACTGACCGAAATTGAGGATCAATGGACTGTTACGAAACGTCACTTGCATTATCTCTGTTTAATAGTGTACTGCATTGGCATCCCAAAATCCAGAAATTATATCATTAGACTGGAAGTAATGACAATAGAGCTTTAATCTGGTCTGGGGCTGTTTGCAGGTAAGCCAAAGGTAGTAGTGAAAGTCGCGGTATGTCAGCTGGAGGGAAGGTACTCTAGTCTGGTCTGAGGTTGCAGTGTGCATGTATTTCGCCAAGCCTAAGTTGACAGTATAGCACTGAAACAGGTGGTATGTAATGGTTTCTTGAGCTTTCTGGAAATGAAGGGGTTGCTTCCTGTTCACAAGTACTTGCAAACACCTTTTTTTGCTTTCTGAACGTTTCGTTTGATATTTGATAACCGTTTTCAATGTAGTTACTGTTGTGAATGTCTTTTGCATTTTTTCAAATTGATATCATCCATGTGTTGTGATGGCGTTTGATTATGCGATGCTTCTTTAATTTGACATGTGTGGTCGTTTCCAGAGGTCATTTCTATTTTATCTGTATCAACTTTTCCCCTGAATAAAGAGTGCCAGCATTACCTTGTTTCTATGCACCAGTTTTCTTGGAGTCTTGGCATTAACATACTATCTCTTAACTCTTAAAGACATCATGATCAAATCTACAGATAAGAAAACTGTTAGTTGAACGTATTTAACAGAAAACATTGAATGAGTGTTCAATTGCACGGTCTTCTTTTTGTCATTTTGTCATGTAGAATTTGAATATTCTCGAACTGGCATTTATTAGCTGTATTTGCTAATACCAATACATAATCTGCCTACAGATATGGATTGAGAACGAAGAGCTTTCGGGTTCAGTAAACCCAATTGCTGATGACAAATCTACTTTTGAACCTTTAGCATCAGAAACTGGTGGATGACTTTACGCTTGCTCGTTATCCAAATACCAAATAGGTAACGAATACACTGGTGACAAAGTATAATTTTAGTATTACTTCTTCAGGTCAAACAACGTTTCAGCCTGACAGTTACTTTCCTAACTTATATGTCTTAGTTGTAAGTCAAAATCTAGATTTTATTATATTCATAAGTTTTGTGTCCAAGTCAGCGAGCCTAACCACCTGATCCCATTAGTCGCCTCTTACGACAAGCATAGTCGCCTTTTACGGCAAGCATGGGTTTGCTGAAGACCTATTCTACCCCGGATCTTCACGGGTCCATAAGTTTTGTGGACACTATTCACTTAAGAATTGAACGTCAGTTTGGATGTGTTCATTGAAGTGGAGGTTCACACAGTTTAACCAGTGCTTTTAAATCGTTCACCCTTCAATAAACCCATCCAAACTGACGTTCAATTCTTATAATTTCAAACTTTGTAGTTTACTGGCCTCGCCGAATAATATCGTAACAATGATTGCTTACTCTGAAGTTCTCTGTTTTAGCTGAAGAACATTGAACAATGTTACTTTGTCGCTATTTGCCGGCTCTCTCACATACTCTTCCCCACTCATACTCAGTTACGCAAAGGAAAATACTTCTTTGAATATATACAACATAAGCTGAAAATATGTCAACATCGACATAATTTAATTCTCTGAACAAATTGACAAATAATATTTGGGATTAATCTAATCTTAATAATAGGTAACTGGAAAGTGAACAAAAATATAAACATGACTTGATGCACTGTGGCAAGGTCAACCTTTAAGTGTGGATATGTATGTGACCTCACAGAGGTTTGTCAAGAGGTGCATTTCCAGTCGAACGGGAACATGGGGAATGAAATTTATACTTACTGCTGTTTAAAGTCAAGTTTATAGAACAGTTATGGAAAACACCTCGGGGCATGAATTTTCCAATGGCACTATCAAATTGGGTAGATGAGTGATTTGTGAAGGTGTTACTTGTGTTCTGATAACCGCAAACATTTTTTCAGACGATGTGGAATGGACTACTGAGGTTTGAATGGAGTGCTCTGAATGAAACTTGTGTGTTTTGTGTTTCAGCGTCAGGCTGTGTTATGTTTGAGTTATGTTTGGTATTTGTTGTGTGTGCTGTAACACTTTGCTGAGCTGGTGTTTCTTGTCACATGAGATGGGCCTACTGCATGACCAAATGTTCGCTTCATTTCTGTGCCTGGTCCTTCCATGTGTCGACGCTTCTCTGCCTAGAATGCACGGAGAAGGTCGGCCTCAGAAACTCAGGAACTGGGATAGTAATCCAGTCTAGGGATATTTTTCTCATCTCCGATCACCAATCTGTAAAACACGTAGGCAATTTGTCTTAAGTTTCTTTCCTTACTTTTTAATGCCTTATTTATTTAAAAGCTAGATTAATTTTATTTGGCCTACCATTCAACATTTTCAAAGCCAATTTACTGCTTTTCATTATAGATTTGCTGTGCCTTGGTTGCTCCAAATCTTGGCCACATCTGAGGGGTGTACAACATTGGCGTCATTCGGAATTGTCTTGGTGCTAGATTCCAGTCATTTAAAAAAACAAAGGCATCAAAGTCAATATTGCTGAATAAATCAATCTCGTTCACCTCAGTAACTTTGCAGAATTCCTTTTCTGCACATACGTTACTAGTATTGAGGGATATCCATATCCAAATCACCTTCAGGTAACAACCACCAGAACCAAAGCATGTATATAGTTTTTAGTCAGATACAATGTTACAAGACCAAGCAAAAATACTGAATTAATTATAAAGTTGATAAATGCAGGGATTAAAAAGGGAAAAGAAAACAGAACAACGAGTTCATTGTAAACACCAAGAGTTCGGGGAAACCTCCGAAAGTAGTTCACAAAGTTCACGCGATAGATTTCACAAAAAATTGTTCACATCGTGTAAACTTTTCGGTCCCTTCACAAGGAACTCTAAAGATCAGATCAGGTGACTACCCATTAAGCCAATCAGCATGAAAGAAACAGTGTAACTTTAAGTATGAAATGTTCGTTTAGAACGTATGTCACACTACTTACTGAAAACTAGTCAGTCTATCCTACTTCCTCTCAAAAAGAAATTTCACTTTATTATATACTTCTGTGTGAAAGATTGAGTTTTCCGAAGTAAAGGAACATGATATTTTCATTGCAGTGAACATAACACTTGATATTTCACTGCAGTGAACATAACACTTGATATTTCACTGCAGTGAACATAACACTTGATATTTCACTGTAGTTGAACATAACACTTTCATTGAACTATTGTCATACAAGAGTTGCCTCCCCGCAAAATGTCTCCATTTATTGTGAGTGTCTGGCTCATACACAAACTGTTGATTTACTTCTTACGTTAGTGCCACATTGACAAGGCAAAATACTGACAGATGGTCATTTATGGAGTTAATATCACTTCTTGCCGTTTGTTATTCTCTTGAAAATGTTTCGTTAAACAAATTTCTCTTTTAACTCGTCAATCGAGACTGTTCATCTTGACTGGCGTGTATACCTTCGCTTCCAACAGCGGACTCAGCCTTCAAGAATATTTTTGTTGTTGAAGTTGATGTTCCAAATAATCATATCCAAATGTATGACAAAGATATGTAGTGATCTCAAATATTGTTTTTTACTTTTGTTTAGATTTTGTAAACTAGGAACTACATTTTAAGTCGTAATTACAAGGTGTGGTTAAACGTCCCTGCGTGTCAGGTAGTGAGAAGTTACGTTTCAAGGTTTTACATTTGTAATGAAAAGAAAAGAATTTTCTGGAATACAGCTACACAAAAAGTATATAATAAATGGGATATTCCATGTATCTCGTGAAATATCATGTTTCTCTCCTCTGGTACGGAGGGAATGTGATATTTTTAGTCGTGGCTACGTCACTCGAGAAAATATCTCCTTTCGCCCGTCACTCGATACATAGAACTTGTGCACGGTTCAACATAGATGGAAATACATCGAGTGATAAACAAAATACTATACACACACTTCACGTCCTAAATAGATGCAATGTCAGACATTTGTAAACAAATTATACATGCATGCTCACGAAACATTTAATCTTCTGTACATATGATATCTGATGACTCTGCATCTAACACTTTCATACCTTCACTGAGAAGCAAATCACAATACACAACATTCGAAATATAAGTGGAAAATATACTGTCTGTATGAGGCTGTTTGAACTATATCAGATCACCGATATACCTGAAACTGCTGATGCATTTGTTTTTCCAGTCTTGAGTAACGACATATGCCCTCTCCCGTCAGGCCAATAACATTCATTATACCAGTGACAAATCACAAGTTTATGCTGAACGTGTCTATAGGTAAAGCAAACTACAAATATATTGTTTAATGGAGTACATCTACATAATCATAACAAGACTTTCAGGATGGTTAAATATACTTAAGGCTACTTATCTGCATAGTTTATGAAAACTTACATTGTTTTCAAAATAAATGAAATGAATGACTATGTGTCATTAAAATCTATGTTCAGTTGGTCAATTCTGAATATACTCAGTGCCTTGGTGGTATTGGTTGAACAGGATACGCGTCTCCGATTGGTCTAAAGTCAACATCATCATACTGGAAAGCTTTAGGGCCAACAAATCGCAAAGCCTGATCGGTTCGCAGTATATCTGGAGAGGCCAGTACAAGGACAGCAACTCGAATTCCATATTTGACCTCTTCTGTCGGAATAGGCTCGGCTGTGTCCGCATCAACGATGGTGATGAGATCTGGGACACATGCAACTGGCTTCCCAGCTATCTTCTCGACATCCAAGGGGAATACAACCAAATTTTCATTCTGAAAATCAACCAATATGGTTTGTCCAGAAAAACAGTCAAGACCTTCAATGATAACCTTCCCTCTGTTGAATCCTCCACTTGTTTCCCTCTGCACGTCCCTGATCTTGCCAGTGATGATGTGGACAGATTTTTCTGTTTTCAAAATGGCCTCAATGGGGGATGTCTTTTCTACTCTGGCCTTTAGAACAGCATCACCGAGTTTCCACGCATGACTGAACGTGTATAGGACCGTTTTTTCCATTATGTCAGCTTTGTTGAGAGGGCTTGCTAATCCTGCAGAACATCCCATCTCAATAACTGTATCTCTGAAGTGATTTTCAAGATGTTTCGGTGAAGGTGTTTGCAGCATTACAGCTCGTGTGCCTCTGTCGTCTACTAAAGCTGCAGGATGAGCGGACACTCCATATATATATGGACAAAACATCTGTAACTCGGGAAATGCCCGTCCAATGCCATCAGAATCAACAACAGGCAGGCCCAGGTCAGCTGACACAAGAAGAGGTTCAATCGCATTCATTCCTCCGATCTCACCAGACATCAAAGCAATTATTCGTTTAGGCTTTTCCATTGATACCCTGGTCTGGTAATTCTCTATATATACCATCCCATCTTTCGTCTTGATTTCAACTCCCTCTGTGTTCTGCAACATTCCATCCTTGTAGCCACCAATGGTGTACAGATCATCCAAACATCTCAACGCTCCAGTTGTTTCATCAGATGCAAGCTGTTCATATGATATCAATGGGGCCCCCATAGCCCCGATTACAGCAACAAGGTCGTTGTGTAGATCTGACTTATCAAACAGTTTTTCTGGGGAAATGATACGTATTTCCTTCCCCTCTTGTATTTTCTTAAGAGCCAGAAGTCTACCAATATGAGGATTTCCACCACCGCCACACCCAAAAATGCCTGCACCAATCACAATTGCCTCTAAATCCCATTCTGAGAGAATCCACTCTCCAGTATGAGGGTCAATCTGAGGATCCACTGGGTGTTTTGTTGCATCTCCTGCCTCATTGTCACCTGTTAGTGTTTTCCCAGTTGAGGTCCCTGTTTGTTTTTCAAGTTTGCCACCAGACATTGATTCATCTTTTTTCAAAGGGCTTGGGATCCACTCTTTTGCATGTGCTGATTGCAAATTCTTTAAATTGCCAACAGCCTTTATCTTTATTCTCACTGCCTGACCTGGGATATAGGACAGAGTCATGTCCTCCTTCTGTGTAATTTCAACAGATGTTGGGTCAGCACCACATTCTACTGCTATGTGCTTAGCTTCACGTACTGCATTTTCTAAAGCTGTATCTCTGGCATTGACAAAAAATGGCTTTCGAGCTTGTTCTGCAGCGAGCTCGACTTTCTTTTCATCTTTATCATCCACTGCTGCCCGAGCGACTTCAACAGATTGATTCATCTGTTCTTGATCCACCATATACTGAAGACATACAATACTATCAAAACTGCCAGACACCTGACTCAGTGCAGCACCAATGGCATTGGCAACTTCTGAATACACGGGGATAATGACTTCTGAGGCACCTTTAATTTCCTGATTCCTGTCAACCAGAACACTTCCACCTCCAACAAGAAGAACAGGTAGTGTTTCCCCACTCAGCTTGACCATATCGATTGCATCTTCAATCATGATAACTATCTTTGCAAACACTTTCTCAACCAATTCCTTTGATAAATGCTGAACATATTTTGCGTCTCCAAGTTTCATCAATCCAGCTGCAACAGCAACATCAGACGTTGTTAAGCTTCGTCCAGAGTCAGTGTCGCCATTACAAAATATGAAAGCTTCATTCTTCAGGTTGTACCCTGCGCTGAACGGTCCAATAGTCAGCGAACCGTCTGTTTCTTCTGTGACATAGGACCCACCACCAAGGCCAATACTGAGAACATCTGGCATTCGAAAGTTTGTCCTGATCCCCCCAATCTTTACTTGGGTGGAAGCTTCTCTTGGAAACCTGTTCTTCAGAACGCCTACATCTGTGGTTGTGCCTCCAATATCAAGAACGATGGCATCCTTGACATCTGATAAGAAAGCTGCTCCTCGCATGCTGTTTGTGGGTCCTGATGCAAAGGTGTACACTGGATACAACACAGCTTCATCAGAGCTGATGACGGTGCCATCGTTCTGAGTCAAATACATTGGACAGGACAGACCAACACTTGCTAGTGCAGTCTGAAAACCTTCAACTGTCATCTTGCAAAGTGGTTTCAAGCACTCGTTAAGTATAGCAGCATTCTCTCTTTCCAGTAATCCAATATGTCCAATCTTGTGAGACAGTGTAACTGAGGCTTCTGGATACTTGTTCGAGATAATTTGAAAAACAGCATCTTCTTGGTCGGTTTTGACAGGAGAGAATATTCCTGACACAACAATGTTTCTTATCTTCTTTTCCTTTATTTGACAAAGGGTATCAGTAATCTGTTTCTCATCAACAGGGTCAATTTCCTTACCATCAAATCTATAGCCGCCATCAACAAGGTAAACACTGTCACATATGACTTCTTTGAGATCTAGAGGAAAATCGCTGAAAGGTGGAAGAGCTAGAGATGCAGTGCCACAAAGACGTATCACAGAGACCCGTGCAAGTCCTCTACCCTGTACAACAGCATTTAAGAAGTGAGTGGTTCCAATGTTGACCTGCACCACGGCTACCCTATGTCCATTGTCTGTGGCCTGTTGGAGAACGGCGTGAATGGCATTCCGGACACCGGTAGTGACATCAGCTGATGTTAGCTCCTTCACTGCGGCAATCACTGTGGATCCTTGACTAAGAACTACTGCATCAGTGTTGGTCCCACCAACGTCAACACCGACCACAACGTGAACCACTGAACTTGTTTTGTCATCGGACATCTTTTTATCTGAAAAAACGAATTTGAGTTTTGAAATCGACATAATATCTTATGTCACATGCAATGTTCATAAAGTGAGTTAGTGAGTGAGTTTGGTTTTACGCTGCTTTTAGCACTATTCCAGCAATATCACGGCGGGGGACACCAGAAATGGGCTTCACACTTCTTCGGCGTGACGAGCGAACATTTTAACCACTAGGCTACCCGACCACCCCTATTCATAAAGAAGTAAACACGTTATAGGAAGTAATCAGTGATTAAGTTGGTGTAGATTGGCATGGTCTTAATAGTGAAGAAAATGTCACAAGTGCATGGGGATACGTGTCCTAGGTATTCCACTGTTTAACGTTTTGCAGCTATGTTTAAGGCTAGAAGAGCAAGCCTTGATGACGATCCTAGGTCTGGAAGTCCCTCAACTTCCATCAATGAAGATTCAAAGAAGGAGACAGAAAAAAATTATACGGTCAGATGGACGTATTACCATTGCTGAACTTGAGGAAGACACAGGACTAAATCATGGATCCACTGAAACTATATCTGCTCATTGGGTGCCAGAGTTTCTAAATTCTGATCTTGAGGAAAAAGGAACTGACATTGCCAGAGACAATTTATAGCTTATTGAGGAGGATTTCGTCAAATTCAAATAGAGATAGTGAGTGAGTAAGTGAGTTTCATTTTACGCTGCTCATAGCAATATTCCAGTAATATCACGGGACACCAGAAATGGGCTTCACACATTGTACCCAAGTTGGGTATTGAACCTGTGTCTTCCGCGTGACGAGCGAACACTTTAACCACTAGGCTACCTGACCGACCTCAAAAAGAGATAAGTAACGGATGATGAAACATGGGTCTACCACTATGATCCCGAGTCAAAACGTCAATCCATGGAATGGTTCCATTCCACTTCTCCGGCACCAAAGAAATTCACATCTTCAGTGAAGAAGGTTATCGCCACTATATTCTGGAATGCAAAGGGTGTAATCTTTGTGGTTACTTAGAAAGTCAAAGGACGAATACAGGTGCCTATTGTGCTGATTTGTATCATGGCCTAAGAGATTCTATCAAAGAAAAGCGATGAGGAATGCTGACTGCTGGAGTTCTACTACTTCATGATCATGCCTCTTGTCACGCCTCTCGACTTGCAAAGGCTCCTGTGTGACAATGTGGGTTCGAAGAGCTTCATTCTTCTTTCTCTCAATGTGCATATATCATTTTTTTAAACTGGCGAGCGGCATGGCATACATACTGCATTAAGTCCCAACCTCAATCAACTTCACAGTACAGCATATTTGTTTTGTTTCATCAGTATGATGATCACTCAAAGCTACGAACTACCGTTTTTTTAATAAATCATCTGCTTCAACATTGTAATATGCATACCATCCATAAAACAATCGACAATCACATTAATCAGTCCTGTGGTTTACACTTGGGAGAAAGGTTGTCTCGTCAGAATTGTGTATGCACTCTAATTAGAAAAAAAGTATATGTTCAATTTAATGACCATTTGGGACAGGCAGCAGGACATTCAGTCCGGGAGGTGATTCTATCAGTTGTATTTCGTATCATGTCAAGCCTAATCCAAAAATAGTGCTTTCATTTGTGATATAGTTTATAACTATGCTCAATATGAACGGTTTGTTGAACAAAAGCTACAAGGAAGAACTGCAACTTCACTTATATTATTACACAAAACCTTCATTTGATAGTGATTCATAAGCTATTCATAACATGATTCATTCAAAGCATGCTTATGATAGTCGGTTTCGTACAGTGGACTTTGAGCAGCGCTTTCTGGTGAATATGAAGAGGGTTTTGCCGCTTTTCATTGAATCTCCTCATCAATCATTATTTGACGAGAAATGTAACTTTTTCTCTTCAATTTCACGTTTCTGTTTAGAGGCTGGTACTTCTTATCAAACATTCCTTACAACTATGTGTTATTTCAACTCTGTTGTTCTCACCATTCTTCCAAGGGACAAAGGCGGTAAATAGATCAGTCATACTACAACATCCCAATCATACACATCCATACGATTATATATACACATGGGATTGCAGGTATTATGCAAAAAACAGAGGGAAAAACATACATCACTTATAAGAATGGATGCCATTCATTTATTGTCCGAGTCTACGGGAGCGTGTCTTTGCTGTAGACAACAGTTTCTATTATACATGAGTGCTGCGGATTTGAAAGAAACCTGACTTTACCCTGGGACGTGATAGTCCCAAATGAAACCATTTCAGTTACATTTCACTGAAGATTTAATCAGGGTTTTCAGTCAATCCACCGCGCACTGCGTGGGTTTTGTGTTCAGCATAATGAGTTTACCAAACACACATGGATGGTTTTTCGCGTATCATACCGTTGTTGTACTATTTACTGTTAAATGATTACTGTCGCACTCATTACTACTCCAGCTATATGACTGGTACATGTAAATAAATAATCGAATCTGCAAGCCAGTGATATAATGAGCAACGATCCACACCGTCGGGGTTATATGACTTAGCAATCCACCAAGTCATCGAGCCTGATCACCCGATCCATTAAGTGGCCATTTAAGACAGGCACGGAGCTATGTTCCTGGGACCAGGCTGTCATTAAACAAGAATAAATTAGTAATTAAAAACTTGGTAAAATTTCACAGTTGTATTACTGCCAGCTAATTGTATCAACAAAGGGGAACATAAAGGATCAAAAACCCAATTTACACAGACAATGATCAATGATTAGTTAAATCAGATCAAATATACAAGCTGACTAACTGACGAAAAATGCCTGAAAACCAAACTAGTATTATAGGTTTAAGTCTCAGTCACTTGGTCTGGCCAATGAAATAACCCCTAAGACCCCAAAATACAAGTTACTTGACCGACTGAGTATCTATACTTACAAGCATTAAGAAAGGTACCTCAGCCAAAGAGTAAATTGACTCCCAATTGGTACTTCACCTAAACTAAGCAATCTCTGAAAGTTGGTTATTCGCGGATTACCAAAACGAAAACGGAGTATAAAAAAAGTTTAGCTCAATACAACCAGAATAAGTCAGTATGAGATACAACTGCCCCATAAAACTGAGTTTCGAATGATCACCCAGAGTGATAAGCTCTGTTCGCGGGTCATCAATTCTCTTACAAGGAAGTACAAACACCGGAGTATCGCCGGACTTTGCTGAATGGTGACGACGCCGGGTCGTTAAGGGAGCGGTACGGTAACTAGACCATGACTTGACTTGTTTTACGACCTGGTGGCAAGACCAAGATGGATTGCTGATCTTTTCTAACCGGTGAGGTGAGGTGAAATGGGGTTTAGCGTCGCATCCAAGATTATTGCACTAATACACAAAGAAAAAGAGTTAAGCACACCCCTATTTCTGGACTATGACAAAAAGCAAAAATCATAGCATGGGATGACTGACCACAGGAGCTTGGCGATTCCAATGTCATCGGATAGAACAAACAGTTGACAACAAAATAGGAAATATTGGTGAGTTGTGATTGAAATTTACTGACAAAAACATCATGGTAACACAGGTACTGCTATTGACCTTAGACAATATCTAAAAAACATTATGGAGGTGCAGGATTAAGTAAACGAATTACGTTCGATGTTTCATGTGAAAATGTTCCTTAAAGTCTCCACTTGACATAACACGTCAAACAGGTCAGTAGCGGGTATAACCGCCACGTGCGCGGATGACGCATTTCACCCTACGTCTCATGCCTATGTCAGACGTTTGATCTGTTGATGGGCCAAACAACCACTCCTGATGCAATGCTGCTTCCATTTGGCATAAATCTTGTACAGGAGGATCTCGTGCCTGTATGCGCCGCCCCAGAATATCCCAAACATGTTCAAAGGGATTATAATCTGGACTCATTGCGGGCAAGGGTAGAGTCGTTATTGCCTTGGCCCTCATGTAATCCACGACTGCATGCGAACGATGAGGCCTGGCATTGTCATCCAGGTAATGAGGTCGAGTAGCAAGAGGGTGGTTGTCATAATGAGGAACGACGACTGGCCTTAAAACGTCCCGGATGTACTGAGCCCCTGTTAAGTATCCCCCTATGGTGACCAAATCCCCGCCGTATGCAACAGTCGGTTTAATGTTCCTTGGGGTGTAGGCCGTGTTCCAGTGCCTCCAAAATCTCGTTCTTCCATCAGGGACGTTCTCAGATTCCAGTTCTGTCGCACGAAACACCATGCTAAGCAAGCAGCTTTGTGGTGATCTCTCAACAAGGGACGCTTTATGACTCGTCTAGCCCTCAGTCCTGCTTCTTTCAGCCGGTTCCTGGCGGTTCTGGAGCTGAAACGACGATTGGGCAGCCACAGCTGTTTGAGCCGAGTACTTGTTTAAAAGGGTTCTCGGCGTATGAGTCGAAGAAGGTCCCTGGCTTTGCGATGTGTCGTCACAGGAGGTCATCCGGATCCGGGACGGTCATGTACATCACCGCTTTGAGCATGTTTCTCGAATAAACGGCTTATGACAGTGTGATGATACCCCAAATTCGGATCAATGGCATTACAAGACATTCCTACATTATGCATGTCGATTAGTTTCCATCTCGTGGCGTTTGATATTTGCCTCTGTGCCATGGTCACCCAATGGAATAACTGTTTAAAACCGAGCGTAAGAAAGCAATTTTAACGTTTGGATAAACTGCTTTTAGAGATACTCGAGGGTAGCATGCTGCACGGGCAAACCATGCATGGCACGTGAGCTTTCGTTACGCATGACTGATTACATCTCGTGAAAACATAATTCTTCCCATAATTATATCTTTCATGATTGTTACAAATATTGTGTGCGTAAGTTTTTTCTTTGTGTATATATAGCGTGCGTGTGTGTGTGTGTGTGTGTGTGTGTGTGTGTGTGTGTGTGTGTGTGTGTGTGTGTGGCTGCTTGTACTAGTCCGGACTGATGCCGATTTATAGTGATAGCACACTGAGACACCATGTCGGAGTTTCACATGAATACCCCACTCAGACACAGTATACTAACTCCGAGCCGACCAGATTTGTTTTAAACCCTTAATGCCGAGTGCCAGGCAGGGTAACAACAAGTACCATCTTTTTATGGTATGACGCAGCCTGGGATCCAAGCCCGGACCTTCTGCTCTCCGGGTGGACGCTCTACCACTAGACCACGGAGGCGGTCTGTTCTAACCGGAATCTCCATGGAGGATAGGGGTTGCTGTACTGACATCACTGTGTATCGTTAGTGACATCACATTCTAGCTCCTTGACATGGAATCGTGAATACATTTAGTCTCTTCTACATGTCATATTCACTTCATACACCCATAGGAACCATATTAGAACAGCCCCAACACTATACTGTGACTAAAGCTGGTTGAGTTGTCAGGCTTTGAGACTTGAGAAATGCATGTCATCGTACCCTGGTGCTTTAGGACGATGCTCGTGCCACCAATTACTGTTTGCCTGCTCACGAATGGCTACCTGTTCTAAAGGACGTCTGCCTTGTTAAACTGCGGCATTGAATGTCAGTGGGCAAACGCTATTAAATCGGCATCAGTCTGGACTAGTAAATCCAGATACACACAGACACAGACACACACGCACACGTATATGCTCATCGCTGTATAAATGCAATGATCTCGAACGCGACGTTACAGCCCATTTCACCTTACCTGTCTTGCTCTCAGACTCACTGTGTCCGTTTCCACCATTACACAAACACAAGACAAAAGCCTATAGCACTCTGCCAAGAGAAAGATTCCTCTTGCATCTCCCCAACAAACACAACACACTAGGGTAAGCTAAAAAGCATACCTGTATGAATAAGAAAACTACCAAGCATCACGTTATAAGAAACACATACCTCCGGGTGCCAGGTTTTACAAACACATGATACACGGGACAGTCAGTACATTGCCAATCCAGGTTATCTCTCGCCGAGGTGCAGAGGCCTTCTACACAAAGTGTGTCAGGTATGTCATTGCGTAATGCAACTTTGATAGCATGTCACTGTGTCACCTTTAAGGTATGACGGAATAAAAAGTGTGTCTTGTGATATGGACATTTCAGTATAACATTTCATGAGTACCTCTGTATCTGATAAAAGAATTGTTGGTTGTCGTGCAAAATTCAGGGGCGGTGGAATAGCCTTGTGGTTAAATCCTTCACGCATCGTAGGCACGGAGTTCGATTCCTCTCATGGGTAAGTTGGGTTAAGTCCATGTCTGGTGTCTCCCTCTGGAATAATGTTAACAGCGACATAACGCCATACTTACTCACTCACAAACTAAAAGAAATCCAAGTTAATTGAACAACGGAGCAAAATCACTTCAATATGCTTTGAAGAGGTATTCAGTGGTTACATTGTACAGTTACTCTTACGATGTTTATATATAGTCCATAAATATATCTTATAATGAAACTTTATTATTTTGTGTCAATGGTACATGGTTTTTCATCAAGTGATATACAACGGAAAAAAAATTGACACACCTAATTTGACACGAATTGCAGAAATCACTCATTAATTTTTTTAATAAATTTTAATAAATTAACAGTTATTATTAATCCTTTGAATAAACAAAAGAGGATTAATCACATATCTATATTACATTAATCTCATAAAATTCTCATTAAAATCTATGTTCTCGATACCGCTTAGGATATCCCATATTACAGTTCACGTCAGAACGACCTTTCACAAACTTTGACCGACCAATAAAATGTCTAACTGGGAGTCCACATTAGCCAATAAGAAATAAGCTTTCTTGAGCTTTTGCTGCACAGGTTGTAAACTGACGACTTCCATTCCAGACTACGCTTTCAGTCATGCAACTCGTAACTGTAGTTCGGAATGCCCTGTGTTAAGTTTTTCGAGGATGCATGATTAGAAAAGAACATATTCCCACTAACAATGTAACATAACAATATGAATATTTCCTTTTTAATTATTTTATTACAACGTACGTTTCAACAAACCATGTCGGATTTGTTCTTTGTTCTGAGTAGAGAAACAGTTGGCGCTTTATAACTGAGACTGGAATTTATTGAAACCAACAGCTTACAAGATCGAAGACTGATCGAACACCTGGTATCATCACTGATTTTGGCAGAGATTACTTATGAGTATGGAAAGGGTTTTGTCGCTCATATTTCATATTTTGCATTCCGCCAGCAGAAGTCCAGATCGATTTTTTATCTCTCCAGCAATGCTATAAGGTGCTTTAGAAATAGCAAATTGGTTAAGCGTCAATGATGTGCCATCAGCTGGAGTAACCACTAAAAGTGGGATCAACTGTTCGAAGAATTCTTCAGGATAGCATTCTCCTCAAATTTGGAATCATCTAATGCACGTCTGATGTTTTATGTTGAGCCATGGTTGTGTATATATGGTTCATCATCACCACGGAGTGTCATAAACACGATGCTTAATACCAGTGGATCTCCAACTGACAGCACTAAGGATACAATGAGATTGTATACAAAAGCAGAAGAATTAATTGAAAATTATATCCGCCAGATTGGTCCGTGAACCACCGCCTACTGGACACAGGATTCTAGGCAAATTATAAGTTTAATTTTTTTAAGTCAGCATGCGAAGTTCAGTGAATTAACTTGTCCCATACCCTCAAAAGTAGATTAAGAAATCAAATTTGTGCGTGTGAAATATAATGCACAGTGCATGGCGTGACAAGCCCATTGATAGAACCCAGCCCATGCTACCACCTGTCTAGACCAAGTCGGGGTCGAAGTGGTGTGTTGGGCATAGTATAGTTATTCCTTGAAACGGTGCCCTCAACCACCAGACTCCCGTCCTCCACCGACACAGGGCCCAACCTGTCATGCAATTCGGTCGCATTTTACCACCAGCAATGGGGTGCCCGGGACACATTCTTCCACGCGGCCCAATGGGGATTAAAATTATCAATATGTTAACGTTACAATGGGATTCATTGCTGCTCGTCAGATTATGAATGTAGCAGGTCAAAGACAATGCAGGAAGTTCAGAATTTCACAAAGAACATAAGAAATGTCATTTCCACATGCAACACACAAACGTTTCAGAAAGTCAAGGCAGGACAGGTGTTTGTTGCAGATTCTTCAGGACTAACTCTTTATGCCTGTGTTATCAATTAGTTGTGGCCTCACTTCATGGACCATTATTTTGTCTTGTGTATTTTCTAAACATTGATGGTAATGAGAACAAGAATTATTTTCTTACTTGATCGTGGTGCTCCACAGGGATTATCTTAGATGACGACATTTTCTGTCTCATTCGTTTGAGTCCCAATTAAAGGTAGTTTAAGTACATATCAGCTTTTTCACATTCAGGCTTCTTACAGACTGAATCAAACGGATCAGATACTTTATATTCATTCATACATCCATTAATAATATGGAAACTGTCTCTTTACAAACGATCTTTTCGTCATTGTTTAAACAATTATTCTTGTGATACACTTAAGAAAGCTTTGTGAATATTTCTTACAGCCTTTGGAAATTTGAAGATACCACTTTGAAATAAACTCCAAAGAAAGTATGCAATCATTGGCGGTGAGGTGAAATAGGGTTTAACGTCGCGTCCAAGATTATTGCACTTATATAGCGACGTACATGCATGCGCGCGTGTGTGTGTGTGTGGGGGGGGGGGGGGGGGGGGGGCGGTGAAAACATATATTGACCCACCGATGGCACCCGTCACAAAGGTGAGGTGAGGTGAAATTGGGTTTAAGGTCGCGTCCAAGATTATTGCACTTATAGACTTGTTCAAAATTATTGGGAATTTTAATGTCATATTCAAGGAAGCATACATAAAATATCAATATTGACAAGTGTTTAAAATTAAGGTATGGTCAAAGGGAAGCAACTCTTCTTCAATTTTAGAAGTTGCAAATTAGAGTTATCTCCCTTGATTATGGCGCAGACGACTTTTCCTGATATATGTCAGAAATGAGTGCAGAGGAGAAAAGAAGGTTGATTCTACAGCTCCATGATGAAGGCATCACTGATGCTGCTACATTAGCAAAGAGCACGGTTACTCCTCTTTCTACAGTGTATAGAGTTAAGAAGAATATTGAGAATGGTTCAGGAACTGAGCACAGAAAAGGAGCGGGGAGACCTCGAAAACTGGTGTTTGGTGATCGTGTGAGACTGGGTATTTTGGCTTCTAAAAACAGAAGGGCGAGTATTTCAAATATCAAACATGAAATGGTAAATAGAGGGACAGTAAATGTATCCAAATCTACAGTAAGAAGAAATTTGATTGAACTTGGATGGGAAAAAAAGAAAGGAATTGCGACTCCGCTCTTGAAACAAGAACACAAGGATAGACGTGTAGAGTGGTGTTTGGCGCATGAAAACTTTGACTGGAACAGTACAGTTATTTTCACAGATGAGAGCTCTGTATGGGTGTATCCTAACAATGTTAAAACGTGGACAAAATGTCATTCCGTTCGATTGTACCAGAGACCAAAGTACAGTCCGAAGTTTCATGTTTGGGGATGGATATCTTCACTTGGAACAACGACCATGTGTGTTTTTGAGGGTGATTTAACCAGTGAAAGGTATACAGACATTTTGGAAGCTCACCTGATCCCAAATGCAGATGTTTTTTTATGGAAATACTTGGATTTTGCAACAGGATAATGACCCCGAACACACCGCAAGACATGCGCGGCAGTGGTTTGTGGACAACAATGTGACCGTTTTGGACTGGCCTAGCTACAGCCCGGACTTAGATCCTGTAGAAAATGTGTGGGGACTCATGAAGGAGTCGGTGAACCAAAAGGGATTGACAAAAGTTGATGACATGAAGCGCGAGGTGGTGCGATATTGGGACTCTCTCACACACGAGACTCTAACCTCTCTCATAGGAAGTATGCCCAATCGTATAAAACTGTGTTTGGAAGCAAATGGTGGTCTGATAAAATATTGATGTTACTGTGATGTGATTAAAGAAGGTTTGTGCTCACTTAAAATGTTTTATTTTTGGGGATGAAATTTTCACATTTGCAATTTTAAAGATTTTTCAATTCTCAATAATTATGACTCATACTGTATATAGCGACGTGCGTGCACGTGTGTGTGTGTGGCTGCTTGTACTAGTCCCGACTGATGCCGATTTGTAGTGCTAGCTCACTGAGATACCATGCCGCAGTTTCACATGAGTACCTAAATCAGACACAGTATACTGACTCCGAGGCGAAGAGTCCTTGTTTTAGCACCTTAATGCCGAGCGCCAGACAGGATAACACGTACCATCTTTTAACGTCTTTTTGTATGACGCGTCTAGGGATCGAACCCAGGGACACTCTCTGGGCGGACGCTCTACCACTAGACGCCGGAGGCGGTCCGAATATCATTGGAACGATCACTATCAAATGACTGTAGTGCAAGACTGAAATATTTACCTCAGAGGAAAAGCTGTAAATCATGATGTCACTCCTTGAATTCTTTATCGATTAGATTAGTAACAAAAGAAGCACATACCAGTACGTCCATAGCTGCTTGGTACCATGGGATACTTTATAGGCATGAATGGACACTGAAGACGTTACATAATAGAGGCGTCGATTCAAAACGAGGTTTAGTTGGAATAACCTCACACCAGTGACTGTCTTGGTGGGAAGTACATCGCTGGTTCTGTCTCCCAGTATGCATGCCTTGTTGTTCCTGTGTTTTCTGTTCGTGAACACACATATCGTGGCAAGTGGTAAGTTTGTTTTTTCTTCATCTGATGAACTAGATATAGGAAGCTTGTATCAGCGTATCTTGCTTTGATCTTTGAGAATGCGAGATCCCTGTAGCCACATCAAGGAATGCTAGCCTCCTAATCATACTGATACAAAGAAAAGCGTAGTGGCTCTGAATACATTAGAAATGTGAAACGGCGCTTAAGATACATTTGTGGGTTTGAAGCTGACAACTTGAGGATGAACTTTTTTATAATCTACCATGATGTTAAAGATATTGACAGTTCTGAAAGCCTGTATGGGTCACATAAATCACTCCATACTACCAGACGTTTTTATTTTATCATACACTCCAAAACTGTGCTTGAATGGTGTTTGACCATAGGGTACTAAACTTTACATGAATATTTCTATCATTATTTTCATAGACATGATGTCAATGTGAAACAGCCGAGACGGCTTCACTGGTTACCCTTATGGGGAGTGGATTGGCTATTGGGTGGTTATTGAACAATATCAAATCATGGATATACCTGAAACCTAAGTTAAACTTCTTGGCCAAAGTATCTATTTTGGTTTTGCAATCTGACATTTGCCCCTTAGAGGAAGGAAAAAAGTTTTTTCCCTTTCATTTGAAGTGTGGCAGAGGGGTGCACAAAGTAGGAAAATCCATTTTCATACATAAGTGAACTTGGATGTTTTCTGAGATTCACTTATTCAAGCAAATCCTTTGAGATTTTGAGAATTCACAAGGTTTTAATTCCACTTGTCTGACATACGTACTGTGAATATATAAAAAATCTTACCTTGGATGTATTCAGGACATCTTGTCTGACATACGTACTGTGAATATATACAAAATCTTACATTGGATGTATTCAGGACATCTTTGAGACAATGGTATGGTAATACATTTACTGGACGCTGCAATGTACTGTTATTACATGTTGATTTTTATGGAGCTTTGAAATCCAGCACAGAAGAACGTGTCTTCAGGTTTTAGAATCAGGCCACATGTTGATAGTACTGATGCATGGTTTTGGCAGACATGCTTTCACTTTCCGCGAAACACTTCGTGTCATCACTGATTTTCAATGATCCATTCATATAATTTCACCGTTACTTTTGCCTTTTACGCCCAGTGGCATCCGTTTCTGCAAATAATCGATTGATTATTCTCTACCGTTGACGTTGTATATTTCCTCATATATACTGGTCTCATATGTGGCATTATTATATGTCACTCATACCAAGATCTTTGATCATGTAGTGACACGTACATATAATATGTCCCCGTGGAGGCGTGGGGTAGAATGAATCCCCAGCACCCCATTGCTGTTGTTAGAGCGACGGAATTGGGTAAGGTGAGGTGAGGTGAAATGGGGTTTAACGTCGCGTCAAAGATTATTGCCCTTATATAGCGACGTGCATACACGTGTTTGTGTGTGTGTGTGGCAGGTTGTACTAGTCCGGACTGATGCCGATTTATAGTGCTAGCTCACTGAGATACCATGCCGCAGTTTAACATGAATACCCCACTCATACACAGTATACTGACCCCGAGCCGACCAGTCCTTGTTTTAGCCCCTTAATGCCGAGTGCCAGACAGCGTAACACCAAGTACCATCTTTTGACGTCTTTTGGTATGACGCGGCTGGGGATCGAACCCCGAACCTTCCGCTCTCCGGGCGGACGCTCTACCATTAGACTACGGAGGCGGTCCCGAATTGGAAAAACAGGGAAGATTCGAGTAGGAACTGATCTTATAACAACACGAAAACAAAACTCTATTAAAGATAGTGTATAGAGGGTCTGCCCAGAGAGCGAAAAGTAGGAGATTTGTTGATTATTACTTTACTTTGGAAGCGAAGTGGCATATGAGTTTCTGCAACACGTCATTATTTTTCATCCCTAATTGGGATATAAACACGACTTACTGCTTGAAAGTTTTCACTGAACAAAGATGTAAAAAGCTACATGCAGCGAGGCCCGTGAAGACACCGGGCTAGAATAGGTCTTCAGCGACCCCGGCTTGCCGTAAAAGGAGAGTGTGCTTGTCGTAAGGGGCGACTAACGGGATCGGTTGGTCAAGCACGCTCACTTGGTTGATGCATGTCATCGTATCCCGATTGCGTGGATCGATGTTCATTATGTCAATCACTGGATTGTCTGGTCCAGACTCGATTATTTTCAGACCGCCGTCATCTAGCTGGAACATTGCTGAGTGCGGCGTTAAACAACAAACAAACAAACAAGACTCTATAGAACATTATTATTGCATCTGAACAAAATCAGATGTGGTATGCATGTATTTGCTATTGCAGTGGAAATGGGAACGAAATGGTGTCGTCACATGTCCATGAACTGGACATGAGGGGGCACTAGTGTTCCTTCATATTCTGGGTAAATCACTGTTTATGACTTTAAAGCAGGAAAGAATATTTTGGCATATATTTGTTGTTGCCGTGGAAATCCTAAAGGTCGGAACAGATTTGGTGTGGTCACATGACCATGGACTGGTCATAAGAGGACACGGTTCCTTCACATTCTCTGTGGCATATTGCGGAGCCTTCAGACTGGAGCTGGGGGCACGGGTGGACCAGTCGTCTGAGGCGCCGCGATTCGCTGTGCAGAGTTGCGTCCTTTAGTCACGCCAGAAACCTATGGTTGTGGGTTCAGACCGCCGTCATATAGCTGGAATATTGCTGAGTGCGGCGTAAAACAACAAACCAAACCAAGCCCGTGTAGCGCCTTAATTTTATGTTTTCTAACGTTGCTTTAGAGAGACGCAATAACGTTCTGGAGATTAAAGTATCAAAAGATGAAAATCCAAACGCCGAATATATAAGAAAGTAATGCATTACTGCCTTTGTATTCTGACGAAATGAAATTGATATTGATGAATCAGTTCTATTCCAAAATGACTATCAAGAAGCAAACTGTATAACGTTTCACCGACGTTTCAGAAACGTGGTTACAAAAACGTTGTGTGTCCGATTTCACAACGTAAATGTGCAACTTTGTTGTTACTTTGTCAAATAACGTTGCACGTTGTATCACGAGGCTAACAACCCACAACGTTACCACAACGTCGTGACAACATAGTGTGTTAGCTGGGATACATGTGTTTGGTTACTGGTGGTGTAATTGCAATGTATGACTCTTTCTTTTTCTAACTTACAACAGCAACCACGTCTCCTTCTGCTACAACTCAGACAGGTGATTCCGCAACAACAACAGCAATCACTTCTCCTGCTGCTACAACTCAGACAGGTGGTTCCGCAACAATATCGGCAACCACTTCTCCTGCAGCTACAACTCAGACAGGTGATTCCGCAACAACCACAACAACCACTTCTCCTGCTGCTACAACTCAGACAGGTGGTCCCGCAACAACCACAACAGCCACTTCTCCTGCTGCTACAACTCAGACAGGTGATTCCGCAACAACCACAACAACCACTTCTCCTGCTGCTACAACTCAGACAGGTGGTCCCGCAACAACCACAACAACCACTTCTCCTGCAGCTACAACTCAGACAGGTGATTCCGCAACAACCACTACCCCGGCTGCTACAACTCAGACAGGTGATTCCGCAACAACAACAGCAACCACTTCTCCTGCAGCTACAACTCAGACAGGTGATTCCGCAACAACCACTACCCTGGCTGCTACAACTCAGACAGGTGACTCCGCAACAACAACAGCAACCACTTCTCCTGCTGCTACAACTCAGACAGGTGATTCCGCAACAACCACAGCAACCACTTCTCCTGCTGCTACAACTCAGACAGGTGACTCCGCAACAACAACAGCAACCACTTCTCCTGCTGCTACAACTCAGACAGGTGATTCCGCAACAACCACAGCAACCACTTCTCCTGCAGCTACAACTCAGACAGGTGATTCCGCAACAACCACTACCCTGGCTGCTACAACTCAGACAGGTGACTCCGCAACAACAACAGCAACCACTTCTCCTGCTGCTACAACTCAGACAGGTGATTCCGCAACAACCACAGCAACCACTTCTCCTGCTGCTACAACTCAGACAGGTGACTCCGCAACAACAACAGCAACCACTTCTCCTGCTGCTTCAACTCAGACAGGTGATTCCGCAACAACCACAGCAACCACTTCTCCTGCAGCTACAACTCAGACAGGTGATTCCGCAACAACCACTACCCTGGCTGCTACAACTCAGACAGGTGACTCCGCAACAACAACAGCAACCACTTCTCCTGCTGCTACAACTCAGACAGGTGACTCCGCAACAACAACAGCAACCACTTCTCCTGCTGCTTCAACTCAGACAGGTGATTCCGCAACAACCACAGCAACCACTTCTCCTGCAGCTACAACTCAGACAGGTGATTCCGCAACAACCACTACCCTGGCTGCTACAACTCAGACAGGTGACTCCGCAACAACAACAGCAATCACTTCTCCTGCTGCTACAACTCAGACAGGTGATTCCGCAACAATATCGGCAACCACTTCTCCTGCAGCTACAACTCAGACAGGTGCTTCCGCAACAATATCGGCAACCACTTCTCCTGCAGCTACAACTCAGACAGGTGATTCCGCAACAACAACAGCAACCACTTCTCCTGCTGCTACAACTCAGACAGGTGGTCCCGCAACAACCACAGCAACCACTTCTCCTGCTCCTACAACTCAGACAGGTGGTCCCGCAACAACAACAGCAACCACTTCTCCTGCTGCTACAACTCAGACAGGTGGTCCCGCAACAACAACAACAACCACGTCTCCAGCTGCTACAACTCAGACAGGTGATTCCGCAACAACAACAGCAACCACTTCTCCTGCTGCTACAACTCAGACAGGTGGTCCCGCAACAACAACAACAACCACGTCTCCTGCTGCTACAACTCAGACAGGTGATTCCGCAACAACAACAGCAGCCACTTCTCCTGCAGCTACAACTCAGACAGGTGATTCCGCAACAATATCGGCAACCACTTCTCCTGCTGCTACAACTCAGACAGGTGCTTCCGCAACAATATCGGCAACCACTTCTCCTGCAGCTACAACTCAGACAGGTGATTCCGCAACAACAACAGCAACCACTTCTCCTGCTGCTACAACTCAGACAGGTGGTCCCGCAACAACCACAGCAACCACTTCTCCTGCTGCTACAACTCAGACAGGTGCTTCCGCAACAACAATAGCAACCACTTCTCCTGCTGCTACAACTCAGACAGGTGATTCCGCAACAACCACTACCCCGGCTGCTACAACTCAGACAGGTGGTCCCGCAACAACAACAGCAATCACTTCTCCTGCAGCTACAACTCAGACAGGTGCTTCCGCAACAACAATAGCAACCACTTCTCCTGCTGCTACAACTCAGACAGGTGATTCCGCAACAACCACTACCCCGGCTGCTACAACTCAGACAGGTGATTCCGCAACAACCACAGCAACCACTTCTACTGCTGCTACAACTCAGACAGGTGATTCCGCAACAACCACAGCAACCACTTCTACTGCTGCTACAACTCAGACAGGTGATTCCGCAACAACAACAGCAACCACTTCTACTGCTGCTACAACTCAGACAGGTGGTCCCGCAACAACCACAGCAGCCACTACACAAGGTGCGTCGCACCCATGTTGATAAACCCTTGCACGAAACAAGCTCATGCTTAGATGATCGTTAAGTCTTAGCTTGTTCAGATCCAACCAAAGTTGATATTATGTATGCAATGTACTTGTCATCAGTTAAAGTGTCTTATGTGACGTGAAGTATTTTTTCTTTACTTTAATTATTTAATGTGAAGTTTGCACGATATACGGCGTTTTCATTGGACGAGATGCCGGGCACAGCGAACCTGGCGTTCATGAAACACACGCTTTGACGTTCATACGTTTTTCACAAGACTGTATTCTTGAAATGATGTAAACACTACTTCCGCATTTCTGAGGAAACCCCTGGAAATTCCCTAGCATTAAACAATACAAAAGCGTTGTTTCTGATCATTTAGACCCTTTAACCTTGAACTCAGCGTTTTAGCATACATTAGGTAAAGTCAGAGCGTTTGACTGCATGCCCCTGTACAAATATCATGGCTACGACCTATCCAGGTAAACAAAACAAGGAAACTAAACTAAGGCACACCTAAACTATCGACTCGATCCGTGTCTAGAAAGACAGTGGCAGTCAACTCTTTGTTTTTGAATTTACTTCAGTGTCTATTTCATTAATAATCACCTTTCAATAATCAAAAAGTGGATTAATGATGACTTACATCTGCACACGCCACAGGTTCATTAACAATTTCGAAAATGTCTCCCCGTCGCATTGATGTGTCGGACATGATGATAGATATAAAGGTACGGTCAGCGTGACTGACTTATTGAGGTCTAACATCATCTAACACTGATACTTGCTTACTAGAAAAGATGTCATTTGTTATTTGAGCATACATACGCTCTTGTCACCACTCCTTGTTGGCTGAAATTGTATCTGTCGTATATTTCTTTCACGCCTCGCATTCCTTTAAACTACATGACCATTTCTATTTTTAACCCAGCTTCATCAAGCGGTAGTTTGGCTGATGCTTATCAGAAAATGGTCGTTAGTAATTGTGGCAACAAACGACGACCGAATTCCGAAGATCTGGCAATGGTTTTCGAAGTAGCAGCCAACGACACAACACTGTCCACGGGCAACCCCGACGTCGTGGAGCTCTCCTCGGCAACATCCGGCAGCTGCGCCGAGCTGTGCGCTTCACGTAAGACCTGCGTGATGTACAGCATCAGCAACACGGGCACCTGCAGGATCACCTCCGCCTGTCAGTCAGTAGTGGAGGGCGAGACTAACTCGGCAATCCTGTTCCTCAAGTATTGGGGATGATCACATGGACGCCATGACATAAATGAATCAGTGTTGTTTCACTTCTAGTCAATAACTTATGGGGATGGTCTATGGTCGCCATGGTGATATAATTTAAATACTGTCGTTCAACACAAGCCATTGACAAACGTGTATATTGGGGATGATCTTAGGTTTGTCGGCACCATACACATTAAGCTCAGATGCTTAATGACATTCTATTAAATGCAATGGCAAACCGCCATTGACTACCGCCCTCTCATTATTGGGGTAAAACTTAGATAAGGTACTTGTGGTGACAACTTTAATTCACAGTTAAGAAAGCCTTTGTCGTAAAAGTTAAGAATTCGCATCTTTCTGAGAAGCTTCTTCATCAGGCCAACCTTTTCGTGAACACCTGGTATCATCACTATTTGATTATGATCAAAAACAAATAATTATTCTATAATCGAATTCAGAGTTCTGTGAGTTAAGTAATCAAAAAATCATTTGAATTGAAAGTTTTTATTTTATTTCGTTTTATTACTTTAAATGTTACCCACATGTGTGTTCTTCGGGATTTTATTTGTTAAGATTCGATAGCCCTGTCCATGCCCACTGTGTTCCACGGTATGTATGTAAACTAGTCATATATCAATATAGATCTGGTACTGATATCCTGCTTCAGTCTTACATCTTTGTTCAGATCGAGATTATACTCCTGCATACGCTTTTGACTATCAAAGTGACTTAATGCGAACATTCTGCTTGCCCCGGTGAAGTCTGTTTTGAATAATTTTTAAAAGGAGGTAGATTTCCGTTTCTTTGATTTTCCGATGATGAATGACACGATTCTTACTGAGATAGAAGTTTCTGAAAACAAATCATACAAAATCAATAACATTTGTCTCGTCATGTTTTCAGCACGATCATCCGTTTTCGTTGTCATACTGACCTGGCCCTTCATTTCAAGCCGCCATTGAGCCAATATCCAACCAAATTCGGTAATAGTGATTTTCTCAAATAGAGTGGTACATGTACAATAGACATCTTTTGGAAACATCACTGATCTTTCTCAAGGGCAAGGACAGGTTATAAAATCAATTGATATATCAGTCGTATTAAATGAAATTGATCACGTACTATCTTGAAATACCATTATAGCCAGTTATATATAATCCCAACTGGCTCATAGGAGATATCGCTTGGTTGAGATGAGATCAGGAGACATCTACATTGCAGACCATTGTGATGTCATTGGTTACCATGACGTCACAATTAAAGGACAAGACTAATGGTTCTGCTACTGAAGCTGTCAGTAGTACTGATTACACTTAAGAAGTCACTGCTTATTACTGTTTACAAACTGAAAAAAGTTGGAAGAATGATGTTGGATGATAGATAAAATCTCATCCTCGTGTCTTTTGATATCAAATATATCACCACTTTTATCAACTCTGATATATTTGAAATCAAAAGACACGAGGGTGAGATTTTATCTATTCCTCTCTCTCTCTCTCTCTCTCTCTCTCTCTCTCTCTCTCTCTCTCTCTCTCTCTCTCTCTCTCTCTCTCTCTCTCTCTCCCCGTCACACACTTGTTACCTGTAATTTGATGTCTACCTATATGTATATACCATGTACCACATTTCACTACTTGTCATATTTTTTGTCCTGAATAAAAGCAGCATCCTTAAATACAGAACCGTTGTTCGTGATTCCTGAGTGAGTGAGTGGGTGTGGTGTAACGCCGCTTTTAGCAATATTCCAGCAATGGCACGGCGAGGGGACACCAGAAATGGGCTTCACGCATTGTACCCATGTGGGGAATCGAACCCGGGTTTTCGGCGTGATGAGCGAACGCTTTAACCACTAGGCTACCCGACCGCCCCTCATGACTGTAAGGGGGCACGGGTGGCCCAGTCGTCTAAGGCGCAGTGATTTGCTGTTTCGAATCCTGGTTCGCCCCGATTATGTTTCGCCAAACCCGTGCTCGTGGGTTTCAACAAAGTGGTAAACGTCTAAGACCTGCATCACTTCGGGCTTTCCTCCCACATCAAGCTGATACGCCGTGGTATAACTTATATGTTAGGTATAACCTTATATGTTAGGTAAGGGTAAATTAAAATACCTCCAGTATCTACCTGAAAATAGTCCTCCGTGGACTAGCGGTAGCGCGTCCGCCCGGAGAGCGGAGGGTCCGGGGTTCGATCCCCGGCCGCGTCATACCAAAAGACGTTTAAAGATGGAACTTGTTGTTACCCTGTCTGGCGCTCGGCATTAAGGGGCTTAAACAAGGACTGATCGGCTCGGAGTCAGTATACTGTGTCTGAGTGGGGTATTCATGTTAAACTGCGGCATGGTATCTCAGTGTGCTAGCACTATAAATCGGCATCAGTCCGGATTAGTACAAGCAGCCACACACACACACACACGCGCGCGCACGCACGCACGCACACACACGCACGTGCATGCACGTCGCTATATAAGTGCAATAATCTTGGACGCGACGTTAAACCCCATTTCACCACCACCTCATAAAACAGTGGGGTAAATAGACAACGTAGCACAGCGACCTTGTCCTGACGTTGATGGAATCAAACACCGTATCAACTGTCAACTATAATATTCAGAGTAAGAAGCATGGCAAAACTTATCGATCGTGTCATTTATGTTAAGTATCATTACTTTGACTGTAGGTGATCACTTCATGCTGCAGTCTGGACAGTAAAGCACTGTGACAGACACTATTGTGACACAAATGAATCTTGATTAATGATTATGTGCAATCTATCGAGAGTTTCAGAATCATGTGACATCGTCACTATTAGTAAAATCAGAAATGAGATAGAAATATTACATGCTGCAGTAGATTCGTAGTTGGTTCAATACCGTATTAGAGTAGTGTACTCTCTTCATTCACAAAATTAACTAATTTAAGTCACAAAACACGCTCAGTTCTGTATGATTAGGCGATAGAGTTTTAAAAGGTTAAAACAAATGAATTATCATTGTGTGTCTGGATGAAAGGGATAAGAGACAAGTATAAGCGAGAAATATTTTACTTATGGCATGAAAGATTAGCGTGTCTATGAAGCCATGTTATACACACACACACACACGCGCGCACGCACGCACGCACGCACGCACACACACAACACACACACAATACACACACACACACACACACACAAACACACACACACACACACACACACGCGCACGCACGCACGCACGCACGCACACACACACAACACACACACAATACACACACACACACACACACACACACACACAAAACACACACAAAACACACACAAAACACACACACACACAAAACACACACAAACAACACAAACACACACACACACACACACGCACACACTTATTATCAAACAATATGAAGTGTTTTCTTTGGGTTCCTCGTTTTGAATGGAAATATTAATTTTGTATACTACCCTTCCATGTGTGTGTATATGTTTAGTTGATAATATGAGAGAGTACACGCTTGAACAAAATACCTCTCAGATTCAATTATCTGAATAATTATTCAAATCTAGTATATGTCATGTTTAAACTACATTTTATTTTCTTCTGCTATCTGCTGCAATACGGAATTGTTACGGGCCGATCCCCCAAGATATTACCACAGTCATACACTGACTGAAGTATACATGGTATAAAACAGGTGTTATATATGTTTAGCGCTAAAGGTTCTTAGGATTAATGTTTAAGTCTCGAAGGGGAACAAAGCGTGTCTTACCTAAACACATCCCTTTATTTACCCCATCCCTTTAGTTACCATATACCTTAGTTACACTATCCCTTAGTTACACTATCCCTTTAGTCACCTCATCCCTTAGTTACACTATCTCTTAGTTACCATATCCCTATGTTACACTATCCCTTAGTTACACTATCCCTTTACTTACCATATCCCTTTAGTTACACTATCCCTTAGTTACACTATCCCTTTAGTTACACTATCCCTTTAGATACACCACCCCTTTAGTTACCCCATCCCTTTACTAACCCCATCCCTTTAGTTACCATATCCCTTTAGTTACCCCATCCCTTAGTTACACTATCCCTGAGTTACACTATCCCTTTAGTAACCTCATCCCTTTAGTTACCCCATCCCTTAGTTACCCTATCCCTTTAGTAACCCCATCCCTTTAGTTACCCCATCCCTTTAGTAACCTCCTCCCTTAGTTACACTATCCCTTTGTTACACTATCCCTTTAGTAACCTCATCCCTTAGTTACACTATCCCTTAGTTACACCATCCCTTTAGTAACCTCATCCCTTAGTTATACTATCCCTTAGTTACCCTATCCCTTTAGTTACCCTATCCCTTTAGTAACCTCATCCCTTAGTTACACTATCCCTTTAGTGACCCCATCCCTTTAGTTACCCCATCCCTTAGTTACACTATCCCTTAGTTACATTATCCCTTTAGTTACCATATCCCTTAGTTACCCCATCCCTTTCGTAACCCCATCCCTTTAGTTACCCCACCCCTTAGTTACCCCATCCCTTTAGTTAACCCATCCCTTTAGTTACCCCATCCCTTAGTTACACTATCCCTTAGTTACCCCATCCCTTTAGTTACCATATCCCTTAGTTACACTATCCCTTTAGTTACACTATCCCTTTAGTTATCATATCCCTTTATTTACCATATCCCTTTAGTTACACTATCCCTTTAGTTATCCTATCCCTTAGTTACACTATCCCTTTAGTTACCCCATTTCCTTAGTTACCCTATCCCTTTAGTTACCCCATCCCTTTAGTTACCCTATCCCTTTAATAACTTCATCCCTTAGTTACACTATCCCTTTAGTTACCCTATCCCTTTAGTAACCTCATCCCTTAGTTACACTATCCCTTTAGTGACCCCATCCCTTTAGTAACCCTATCCCTTAGTTACACTATCCCTTTAGTTACCCCATCGCTTTAGTTACCATATCCCTTTAGTTACACTATCCCTTTAGTAACCCCATCCCTTAGTTATACTATCCCTTTAGTGACCCCATCCCTTTAGTTACCCCATCCCTTAGTTACACTATCCCTTAGTTACACATCCCTTTAGTTACCCCATCCCTTAGTTACTCCATCCCTTTAGTTACCCCATCCCTTTAGTTACCCCATCCCTTAGTTACACTATCCCTTTAGTTACCCCATCCCTTTAGTTACCCCATCCCTTTAGTTACCCTATCCCTTAATTACTCCATTACTTTAGTTACCCCATCCCTTAGTTACATCATCCCTTTAGATATGCCATCCCTTAATTAACCCCTTACTTTAGTAACCCCATCCCTTTAAAATCCCCATACCTCAAAGGTCGAGAACAACGCCCGGGACGAGGGTCGCGGGCAACGCCCGGAACAACGGTCGAGCACCACGCCCGGGACGAGGGTCGAGAACGACGCCCGGGACAAGGGTCGAGCACCACGCCCGGAACAAGGTTTAACTTCACTTGTAATTCAAAATTAACGTATCGGATTTAGTTCAACAAAATAAGTCAATACGCACCAGTGTGACTGGATTTCTGGTCCATCACTTGATTGTCTGGTTTGTTTATATGGCGTCGTCGCATGCGAGAAGTACTGCTTTGTCGGGATTGCATACATTGTTATGGTGAGTGTGTGAGTGGTGGTGTTAGCTGTGGGTAGCTTACCCTTTTCGCGAACGCCTGGTATCAGCACTGATTTTCAGTGATCCATTCATATTATTTTAACCACTATTTTGCCTTTTACGCCCAATGGATTCTGGGCGTTCGGATAATCGTGCCTCGTTATTCTCTGGTGTTGATGCATCATATGTATTGTCATACACTGGTGTGACATTATCACTATCCACATCTTCACAACAGTGTCACAGCAGCACCGACTATCCTTGTCGTAAGAGGCATCTAACGGGATGGGGCCGTAAGGCTAGCTAACTTGGTTGATGCATGTCATCGTATCCCAATTGCACAGACCGATGCTAATGGTGTCAATCACTGGATTGACTGGTCCAGATTCGATTATTTACAGTCTGTCGTCATGTAGCTGGAGTATTGCTGAGTACGGTGTTAAACAACAACCAAATCATTCTTCATACTCACATAGAGACAATGGAACCCCCCTTTTCCTCGGACGCCGAGCAACTTGAACAGTCTCATTGAACACATGTTATCTCTGTTTACAGAGGGGATGCTACATATCCTACACCGAGGCTTCACATATCCGGAGGTAGGTCACCATTTCCCTTGCTAACCTACATAGTCAGCAGTACGTGTCTAAACTATACCGTATATATTCTATGTGACACAACTCTGTAGCTGAGGCGACTTGGCCACCATTGCCCATGAACAAGATGACGACGGTGGCGGTGATAGTGATGGTGATGGTGATGGTGATGGTGGTGAAGGTAATGATGAATTGTTTGATGGGCATTTCTTAGAAATTGACAGATGACAAAGTGGATACAATTTGTGGATAACATCTTCTTTAACATGCTATTATAGCGACGTTTTGGTGCGATAATTATACCGTTGTCAAGAAAGACTATTTTGCTTCGCAACAGCATTAGGATCTATGTCAAAAGCCGCTCTAATAGTATTCCAAAGATGTTGTTATCCATAACTGCATCTAGTTTGTCAAGGTAAGATGACGGCGATGAAGCTGATGGTGCTTAATTCGAAAGCTTAAATGATTAATATAGTAAGTATGGAGCCAGATGCGACCGACTGAGCAAGAATCACTCTTCCTGTGGTTGGTTTAACGCACTTCATACGGTAGTGGACAGTACATACACAGGACACGGTATGCCCCATACTCACTGGCTCAGTGCTAAACCCACGCAGACGTGATACCATCTGTGACAACATGACCAGCTGGAAAATCTGTTTGTTTCTATTTTCAGTGTGGATGTTTCTTGTTGCTGGGCACAGGAACCAACAAAGAAGTTTTACCAGGCGCCTGGTTGGGATTGAAAAGAAGCTAAATGGCAGGATCAGCGAGATGGAGACGAAAGTGAATGATCTACAGAAGAACCTCGATGGTGATTCAAGCGGCGCTAGGGACACTCTTCTACAGGAGATGATGGCGGAGTTCAATCTCCGTTACAGGCAGGAGATTATGCAGGATCTTCTTCAGGAGATGAAGACAACGATAGCAGCGAAGCTCGTCAGAGAAATTGTTAGCGAAGTGTCCGACAGTATCAAGAAGACGGGGGAAGTCAGATCGACAGTCGATCTCACACGTGTGACGGAGATGCTGCGGGTTCAGAAAGTAAGCATCATGCATTTGGAGTCGAGAATTGGGGAAATATTTACACAACATCAAGTTTGGAACCGAGAACGTGAAAAGGCAAAAGTAACTGGGAGGACGAGAATAGAGGTATGCTTTGACAAGGACGAAGTTGCCAGATGTGGGTTAAAACCGTTTGTGGAATCGGGTACTGACGAGCGTGTGGGCGCTTCTTCAACCTTGGCGCCGTCAGCGGGTGGAGACCATGGTGAAGTTGTTGGTGGGGACAATGGCGGAGACAGCTCAGAACAACCAGGTGACGGACGAAAACAACTACTAGTTGCAGATTACTTCTACACTTTCAAACCTTTACAGATGATTGACTTGATGACTTCTAAGATACAGCCGACTAAGGCTTACAGACATGTGTCTAGTGTGGCCTTTCATTCAAAACGGAAACGTTTGTTCCACGCCGTAAATCTGCATGGGAAGTTGGGCTCATCTTTTCTGAACGGAAGTGATGTGAAACACTACGTTATCGGCAATTCCATAGCCTACAAGATTGCACTGGATGTGGATAAAGATCTACTTTTCTATGTAAAGAACTTCCCGTGGAGTCTGAATGTGTATGACCTTGAGAGCGAACACTACGTTCAGCTGACATCGTTTGCACATGGCGACAAACCAACTGGAATAGCCGTGGACACTGTTGGGATGACTGTGTTTGTTCTGCTAACATTACATACCGGATCAACAGAGATACGGCGTTTTGACTACGAAGGGAACCAACAGAAGACATTTAGGCTTCGTTCTCGGGTCAGCACGGTTATTGGAGATCCACATATCACGGCCATAGGATTCGGGGATGACAGGCTGTGGTACAACAGAGGCAACCGTCTCTTTACCATGTCCAGAGCTGATGGATTCATGAATGAGGACTTCGTCGTTCGTTTAAACGGTGTCGCAAGTGACTTGGAAATTAAGAACGGCCGTGTGTATATCGCGTACAAGGAGAACCAACGGATAGACGTCCTTGAGAAGGATACGGACTCCCATTATGGCCACTTGACAAGAATTAAGTACGTTGTAGGACGCGGTAGGCATGATAGATCAATTTGTTTAATTGAATGATAATTTTCTTTATAGGTTATGACTTATTCTGTTTTCTGTTTGAAACATTGGTCGTTATTTTCACATATCCATAGCATCTTAACTTCCTGTCTGAGGTAATAATTAAATGTGCTATAATTCAAATTCCAGTTTGATGATGTTTATATCAATGTTTGCTCGTTATCAAATAAGAATTTTTTCAGATGTTTAGTCATCCGGTCAGATTTGATTAAGAATTGTCTTCAATGTTTAACGTTTATGGAGGTATAAACGTAGATACCGGTGTGCAAAATGTGTACATGCTCGTAACACATCGGGTTTTACGTTTATAACACCATAAAAACAAACATATTTAAGTCAGTTCATATGAATCAATACCTCAACAATAATACCTTCACAATTATTTGATGATTAACAAACACAAAACTGAAGACAAAAGTACGAAGTCAGTGACATCGTTCACTGCAATGGTGCCACTCAAGCCCCGCCCACTCCATCAGCCAGTCAGGAAACAACGGTTTGTTAGTGGCCGTGGTCTAAATCGTTTTTGGTTTCGATTCCTTTGGCACCTTTGTTCGTTTGTTTGTTGTTTAACGCCGCACTCGGCAATATTCCAGCTATATATGACGGCGGTCTTTACATTATTGAGTCTGGAAAAGACAATCCAGTGATTGACATCATGAGCATCGATCTACGCAGTTGGTATGGATGACATGCATCAACCAAGTCAGCGAGCCTGACCACCCGATCCCTTTAGTCGCCTCTTATGATAAGCATAGTCGCCTTTTACGGCAAGTATGGGTTGCTGAAGACATATTCCACCACGGATCTTCACAGATCCCCTGGGTACATCAATTTCCAATGGACTATGGCAGTACGGACAAGCTGATTAAAAGCCATATAAGGTGAGAAGGATTGATATACATATGTATACGGACAAGTTAAATACATATAATAATATATGTTAAACGTGTCTTTATCAATCACTGTATTCTTTGACCCAATCATGCCTTGTCAATCCTATATATTTTTGTATGTACATCAATAACGCTTTATACTTCAACCTCATCTGTTTTGTAAACATCAATGTTCCATCATTTAACCTTGTATAAACATCAATTATCCTCAGATGTATATAACCTTCCTACTTTACAGTTCTGTACATCACTTGCTTGATAACGGTGTTGGTATCTACACCGAAACGTTGCATTCATTGTAATAAATAAGTTGTATGTATATCCATAGAACTGTCTTCCTTGTTCACTTGAGACCTGCACTTCGGGCATTTCCCCCCACATGAAGATCGGATCACACTGATATCTGGTATACCGTTAAAAGCGGTGTAAAACGCAGCTTACTTATCATTTGGTCGCCAAATGTGCATGTATTACGAAGTTCATGAAATATATTTGTTTGTTTGTTGTTTAACGCCCCACTCAGCAATATTCCAGCTGTATGACGGCGGACTGTAAATAATCGAGTCTGGACCAGACAATCAAGTGCTTGACATCATGAGCAACAGTCCACATAAAATACATAACAGCTTTCGTTCGTTGACAGACCAAACTGAAACCTGTTTCAAAATCTGATTGCGCTTGAATATTGATATATACTGAGTCAAATTAAAAACTTCATATTTTTAAAAGTAATCCCATATATGATATACAACGGACAAATGTATCAGAGAAGGTGATTTTTAATCATTAATGTCCAAAGAAGGATTTTAATTAACGGTGTTAACCATAATGTATTCCAAGCACCTACGGTATTCGGTAATAACATCAACAGTTTAAATCATAAGTCCCAAGCACGAGAATCTGATGGCACACAAGTTCAGTAGCGTGTATGGCCACCATGTGTGTTGACAACTGCCACACATCGCCTCCGCATGGACCAATGATTGGGAAGACGACGCCATTCTTGCTGCAAAATGGTGCCAAGATCTTGCAAATTCTGTGGTTGGTTCTGGAGGTTGCGCAGAGTTCTGCCAAGAGCATTCCAGACGTGTTCGATGGGATTGAGGTCGGGAGACCTTGACGGCCAGTCCATTCTGAAGGAAATTCCTTGTCAAAATTGCTGTGTGGGGTCTGGCATTGTCGTGTTGGAAGATCAAACCGGGTCCATGTGCTGCCATAAAAGGCAGGAGTTCTGGTGCCACTACCTGGTCGCGGTAAGCAGCAGCGTTGAGGTTGCCACGAATGACAAGAAGCCTGGAACGTGCATTGCCACAGAAAGCACCCCACACCATGACGCTTCCGCCTCGAAATCTGTCAACTTCCTGTACACAACACTGGGCGTTACGTTCATGACGGCGCCTCCACACCCTCGCCCTACCATGAGCAAATCGAAGATTAAATCGGGATTCATCACTGAAGACGACTTGATTCTAATTCCTCTGAGTCCATCGTAAGTGTCGCTGTGCCCACAATTGACGTTGACGTCTGTGTAATTGAGTCAGAATCGGCTCGCAATATGGCCGTCGTGCTTGAAGGTGAGCAGTTCTCAGACGGTTACGAACAGTTTGCGCACTCAGTCTACCCCTAACCAGTTCATTTCTGGTTGATGTAGCCGTCAAAAATCGGATACGGAGGTGACGTAAGACAATTTGACGATCCTCTGCATGTGACGTCACACGTGGTCGACCTGGCCGAGGGCGATCAGCGGTGGTACCCGTTTGCTGTAGACGCGTCTGTTAATCATAAACAGTCCGTCGACTACAACCCATCGTCCTTGCGACTTCAGCTACGGACGTTCCCGTCTGCAACATGCCGATGGCACGTTCATGTTGCACATTTGAAAGGCGTGGCATGACAAATGTCCGTAAAGACTTTTGTTTTCTTGTGTTTTTCTTTTTTTGTTAGTGACTGCTAACAAGTATGGCTGAAAACAGGTGCGGTATTATGGCCACGTGACCAGTTGCACGTGAAAAACCACTTTTGCCACTATAGTCCTGTGCACATGATTTTGATCGATTTACCTTCACAAAAACGGATGTTATCTGAAGACAATACGTGGCCATTACTGTTTAAATACACAATACGGGCCCACAATGATAACTGGTCAAAATGTTAACAATTTAGGATTGTGAAGTTTTTAATTTGGTTCAGTATATGTCCAAATTTACTACTCGGGTACCCATCCCCATATTACCCGACCCCACCTGTGTACCCGCCGTAGGTCTCAAGAAATAGCCACAAACTGTCCGATTGGGAAACATCTGACCGACCCTTGGACAAAATGCATTTAGATACGCGTATAAAACCTTCTGGTCATGCATACATAGAAGATGACTGAAGTTATATTTTTATTCAAACATAAAAAGTCAGTAGGAATGGGCGTAGTCGTCAGAAAGAACTGTGAACATTAGTGACTTAAAAATTGTAGTTTAAACTTAGAGTTCTCGATAATTTTTGTCATTAAACAACATATCACGCGACTAACCACGGGCCCGGGTAGTCCTGTGGGTACCCGGGTCTTCCTCAGTACCCACCCGACCCGAGGACCCGAGGTACCCATCCCGGCCCTAATGCCCAGATATGGGCATTGTTGACATTTCTATGCATTCGCATCAACAAAATGCGCCTGCAGTTCTTTTTGCAAGCATAACAGCACAGACTCTCAAGATCCTTTTGGAAGAATGTCTTCAACTTATGGTAATTCAAGCGCCAAGTTGTTAGTACGTAGGACACCTATACGAAAATTTGAAAAGTCACATCAGCGCCGCGCTTTCAATATCTATATAGTTGAACAAACAACTCCCGAAACAGTGCCACAGAATACGCTTCGAGGGCAACATTGATGGCACGTACAACCGGATCATCCCAAGTAAGTCTAGATATCTGTCCAGATAGTTTGAACAGACTTCATTTCACCACGCTTATCCATTAATAGTCCAGTAGAAATTGACGTCATAATTAATTAACCCGGACATTTGTGATAACAACCCAATTATTGCACAAAGTCAATCTTCAATGTGTCCTGGTTGTGTATACAAAACCCAAGAAAAATCAAGCTTGGGGAAATCAGTTTTTGAGGGTTTCCAAAAAAGGGCCCTAGGCTTTGTTTTCAGCAAACTATATGAAAGCAGTTGTGGGAAGATAGTACCGTTGCCAAGTAAACAAACAGCTGTCAACTGTCAAGCTTCAGTCAGAATGGACCAAAACTAGGTATGTATGAATAAACTGGAACATAGTCAGTTGCCAAATACAGCTAAATATACCTTAGACACCATTTCCACACATTAAGTGATATAAATATTTTAAATAAACAAGCAGAACATGACTTTGCAATCACTAAGCAGAAAAGATGACAGCATCAAACTCCCAGTGTTCTTTTTCTCAAAATAAGATTTTAAATGACAGTTACAGTTGCATGCAAATATAAATGATAGATTCATACTGTCAAGTCAACACTGGGTCGGTTTTTGCACTCAATATAGCAATACTGAAGAAATCTAGATCTTTTTCATGATGTTACTATAAATAGACTCCAGTCATCTATGTTTATTTTTCATAATAATTTGTTTGTATGAGGTTAGAACCTAACCCCAAGATGTATAGCACTTATTTAAATTTTGATACCAATAATGTATTCAAATTTGGACAACATTAGTGATCAAATAAAAATAATTTTAAAAAAAGGCTTGTATTAGTGCCAGGTCAAGGTCATACAAATCAGATAATGTTTTCTTGACAACATATTATGAATATGTGTATGTCAAAAACTTTTGGATGAAAATATATTGTTATAGGTAAAATATTAACTGCAAAGTGACTGATTTCATTATTATTGGTAATGGAACTTTCTAATTATTGAATGTAATAATTATAAGGGGATATTTCTCTACTTTAGGGCCTAATATATATCTTTGACGTGTAAGAATTGGGAATTTTCCATGAACCAGGTATATCAATGTGGATACTTTGAGATAGTTTATGTGTAAGCTTGCTCTATCTTTAATTTAATCTTATATCAAAATTTTAAATTAAACATGATAATTTCAATGTGACTGTAATTGAATTAAAGTGAATAATACAAATTTGTCTTCAATTCATGGATAATTAATATATACATTTCTCAGAAAATTGGCTTTTATTTTGCCATGTCAAAATATGCTTAATATGAAATATTTTTTGTTTTATTTTTGTTTTATTTAATTCATATTTTTTTATAGATATATAAGAAAAATATTACATGTTCTATTTGTCAAAGCAGTGCAACAGATTTGAAAATAAGAATGGTAGTGTCAATTAGCCGGGTGAATTGATGTAGATGTTTCTATCTATCTTACACACTTGATTAATACAAGACATAACAACCAGCATTAAAATTTTAAAATTTATAATCCAATATTTACACTTTAAACTAAACAATGATTATGTCAGTTTAACTGTTATTAAAAATACATACTTTTCTCTTAATATTCACTTTTATAAAACTAAATATCTGCCATGTTAAAATATGCTTAAATTACAAATTTCATTTATTCATCCTTTTCTTACAGATATGTTTGGATCCCCATTATGACTTGTGTTATTTGTCACAATGGTTCTGGAGAAGTCAAACTAAGAGACAAGGGTGTCAACACTTTACTCAAAGTTTCAGTTCATCGCAAAGATTCACTGCAATCAACTCTAAAATCAAATGAAATTAACTTTGTTCATGAAAAATGCAGAAAGTCCTACACAGCATCATCAAATATACTGAAAGCTCAGAAAACAGAAAACCATGAAAATATCCAGCCATGTGTTTTAAGATCGGGAGATAATTCTTTTAACTATAGGACTCACTGTCTCATATGTGCAACTGAGATTGATTTTGAAGATCTGCAAAAACATCCGAATAGGAATTCAGCAATCAGCAGTGTCGAAATTGTCAGCAGTGGGAAAAGAAGTATTCTGCAGGAAACCCTCCTTGGCCTCTGTGAGAGAAGATCTGATGACAAGGCAGCAGATGTTAAAGCTCGCATTATTGTTGCTGGTGACATTCGTGCAGTTGAGGCAATATACCACAGACACTGTATGCAGTGTTTTATGTATGAGCATGACAGGACAACCAGTGAAAACTCTGAGGCTTCAGCCAGAAATATTCAGAACACTGCTTTCACTACCTGGTGTGACCTACTGCCTGAGAGAATGCAGAATGGAAAGTTGTACACTGTACAAGAGCTGTTGCATCAGTATGCTGGTGTTCTGCCTTCTGGGATTCCACCCTATAGCCTGAAGCATTTTAAACGCCGCCTCCTTCAGTATTTCGAATCAAGGATCACCATTGCAGAAGTAGATGGAAGACCAAATGTTGTGACTTTAACAGATGAGGCATGCTCTATACTTCATGAATCATATCATGAATCACAAGTTGATAATACAGCCAATGAAGACCTCAAAGCAGCAAAATCCATTGGACAGACAGTCAAAAATCACTTAAAGGACATGGCACCAAACACAGATGTGTATCCACAACCAGGTGAAATTGATATTGAGCTTCTTGAAAAACAAGTTCCACCACTACTTCTCATGTTGATGCAGAATATTTTTGATAAACCACGAAGTCCATCCGCCTGCCTCAGACAAAGGATCTTTATAGTTTCTGTATGTCACATACTCATGCAAGCTTCTCACCAGTCATTTGTATCTCCACTGTTCTTGTCTACTGGACTATTCATTCATCAAACAACACGATCCCGTGTTGCCTTGAATCTTCTGTCTACCCTTGGAATGAGTGTCTCCTATGACCAGGTCTTAGATTTTGAAAAAGCTGCAGTACTTTCTCAACAAAGTGATGATATGCCTCAAGCCTCACAAGGAGACGTCTCATCAGGATTTTGTCAGTGGATTGCTGACAATTTCGACTATAATGAAGACACATTGAATGGGCATCAATCAACTCATGTTATGGGAATTGTTACATGTCAAACTCCAGCTCATCAAAGTCCAGTACAGATACAAAGAAGAAAGATGTCTTCATCTGATTTACTTTTGGCTGGAAACTTTGGAAATATGGTGCATCCATACAAGCAACCGGCAAAGAATGGTATGTTTGATGTGAATTTTTTGGAATTACCTCAAATAAACATTTCAGTCAGTAAATTCCTTCAACTGGATTCAATGTGGCTCTTGTCAAGTCTTTACAGCCGTTCATCACCTAACTGGCAAGGCTTTATGTCCGAGATTGCAAGTGGTCAGTGCATCTGCACATCAGTCACCTACAACCCAATGATACCGTTGAATCCTCAAACAAATGAGGCAGTGTACAGCACCATGAGGTTTGTTGATTCTCAGAGAATAAAGCTTGGACAATGTTGTGCTCAACTGACATTTGACCAGCCCCTTTATGCCAAAGGGTACAAAATCAAGACCGACAACCCCAATGAGTTTTCTCACGTTCAGCTGAGGCTTGGAGGATTTCATCAACTTATGTCCTACCTAGGTGCTGGTTGCAAATGTATGGAAGACAGTGGCCTGGATGAACTTTGGGCAACTGTGTATGCAAGGAAGAGTCTCCCAAAGATGTTTGATGGCAAGTCCTATTCAAAGATCCTGAGGGCATGCCTTTTGACTGATGCAGCACTCCATGTAACACTACTGGAATCTGACAAACTTACAAGTGCTAATGACTTTGATGACGATGATGAAGTGTCCGTGCCTGAAGAAGTGTCTATTATTTCCAAGGACACAGCAGATCAACTGAATAGGCTTCAGCAAGAAATGTTTAAGGGAGATCATGACACCTTTGACACAGATGAAACACTGAATCAGCTCCATGTGCAACTGGTTGAACTGAAAGAACAGAAAAGATCACTATCAAGGACAAGTAAGCTGTGGCTGATGTTCATGGACTTTGTTTCCATTGTAAGGATGTTTGTTAGGGCAGAGCGCACAGGTAACTGGCAGTTACATCTGAAGGCAACTGAAAGCATGTTGCCCCTGTTTGCAGCATCTGGTCACAACAACTATGCCAAGTTTTGCAGATTGTATCTTCAGGATTGTCTTTGTCTATGCTCTTGTCTGAAAGTACCAATGGAAGCGGGTCTGTTTACAATCCGAAGGAACTCAAAGCAATTTTGGAGTGGCACTTGGAGTGACATGATCATAGAGCAATGTCTTATGAGAGCAGGAAAAACTCAAGGAGGTTTGATCAACATCACTCACAAGGATTCAGCAAGAACAAAATGGCTGCTCTCTGCCCATATCGTGGCTCAGTACACAGATGCTCTACGACTGATGACCAACACCTCCTCAGAGATTGTTGATCACCACAGAGATATGAATCCAGGCCGGATAAAACAAAATTATGCTGATTTGCAGACGTTCCTTTCATTTCTTAGGAGTCACAACCCTTTCATGGCAGCTCCAGAACATCAACTGAGAAATATTGCCAGTGAAGTTGTTGCAGTTGACAAAGTGAATGTTGATGAAGCATTTGAGATTGGAACAAGGATTCAGTTAAATATGACAGGAATGAAGTTTGGAGATGTTGTTTTGAAGAAATCATCGCAAGTTGTCACGTTTGCCACCATGAAGAAGTCTATCCGCCTATCAGATGGAGCACAGCTGAGAATGTCATCAATGGAGCTTTATCAAAGATTATTAGCAATGACTCTAGTGAATGGTCCCCCATCTCATGATGTGTTCTCGTTTGAACTTGCAGCAGTGTCACCAGCTCTCTTCCATGATGACGGATCTATGAGAAAATGCCAAAAGTCTGTCCTGGCCAAATATCTGCTTACACATTACCACAAAGAAGAAGCACACACCACAACGCCAGGCATAGTCATTGATGGATGCGCACTTCTTCAGCAGATACCCTGGCGAAAGATCGGTACGATTGAAGACATCTGCAAGATCTATGTTGAAAGTGTAATCCATCGGACAACACAACATCAGCCATGTTGTGTAGTGTTTGACACTTATGAAGCCACGACCACCAAGGAGCTTGAACAGAAGAGAAGAAAGATTATGAAAGTATCTGCACCAGACATAATAGTGAAGAACTCAACACCAGTCCCTCAGGATAAAGCAAGATTTATGTCAAACAAGCAGAACAAGCAGGCTTTAATCTACCTACTTGCAAAACATCTAGCAGCAGAAGGAATACATTTTGAACATGCAGCCGAAGAGGGCGATGCTGATGTTGTGGTTGTAAGTCAAGCTATCATGATGGTAGAGAGCACAGATGAAGTGGTTGTTTATGCAGATGACACAGATATTTTGGTGTTACTGATCCATCACAGCAAACCTGGAACCAATCTCTTCATGAAGTCAAAGGTACAACTCATTTCTATCAATCAGTGTAAACAAGGTCTTGGGTAGACATGTGTAAATTTCTGCCTTTTGTGCATGCCATGTCGGGTTGCGATACCACTTCTGCCTTGTTCAGCCTTGGAAAAGTGAAGCACTTCAAGCTGCTGCAGTCAACAGACACACTTCATGATTCAGCATCAGTTTTTGGAGTCGTGTCAGCTTCGAAAGACATGGTCACTTCAGCAGGTGAAAGATTTGTCAGTGCTCTGTACAACACAGTTGATGAAGGACGCTGCCTTGATGAACTGAGGTATTTGTTAGCTGTCTCCACTAAGTTTGTACCTGTAGAGAGAATGCCACCGACAAGCAGAGCATGTTACTTCCATTCTCTTCGTGTTCATCACCAGGTTTCCACATGGATTCACCTCAAAACTGTGTTGGACATGCATGAATATGGATTCCAAACTGTGGATGGGACCATCATTCCTACAATCACAGACAAACGTGCTGCCCCTGATAATCTTATCAAGGAAATTAATTGTACTTGCTCAGCAACTTCAAGACTATGTTCCAACTGCAGTTGTTCAAAGAAGAGAATCCCATGTGGCATTCATTGCAAGTGCAAGGGCTACTGCTTAAACCCAACACCTGTGTTTTCTGATGAGGTTATTGATGAAGATTAATGTGGACTAAGGAACGCTTTGCTACTTCCTAAATTTAACATTGCAATATATTTCTTCGTCTCTGATTGTCTTCAATTGTTGGTGACTTATAGCAATATGTGTGTATTGACGGCTGAAGAAGTACTGAGTGCTATGAAAAAGTGGTTTGTTATGTATGTGGAATGATTTGGGGACATTAACAGGGTATGTATATTATGAATTAGATCCCCATGAGTTGTACTTTGAACTGCACTAATGTAAGGCCAGGCGTTTTATATTTTTCTGATTACAGACCCGCCGACCCTAATTTTTGAGAAAATGTAAAAAGAATTGTGTAAAAAATAGCCACATAGTCAGTAATTTTATTTGTTTTCATCACCTTTTAATAAAAAACTTATGTGATGTTATAACAATCTATTTGGGGTTAAATGAGCAGTGCCTTTTGTGGATATTTTCCACCTCAAGTCCAAAAATTATTTTTGAGTTACATGAGACTGCCAGTAGCATAATTCAGGCAACTGAATCCAAATAAAGTATAAAACAAAAACTCTCTCAAAGATTACAAGAAACTGATGATAATGTTAAGTATTAAAAACTATTATTCATTGAACTTGTGCAATGTTAAGAGTAAGTTAATGAAATGCATAAGATAATAACTGCAATCATAAACTTTTGAGTTTCATAACAGCATTATATGTAGTAGAGTCAATTTAAGGCAACCATCTTGAATTCAAGATGGTGGCCATCTTGAATTCAAGATGGCCGACATTGACTATACGATAAATAAATACAAATATTTTGTATCTGATCCAAGTAGGATTCCTAAGAAATGACAATACAGACTAGAATGAAGACCACAAACAATATTTTTAAATGGTCTATGTAACCATGACAAATGCATTCCTGCTGATATTTGTGTGAAAAAAACAACAGACCCCACCCCCAGAACCATCCAAATAAAACATATTTCCCCAACCTTGATTTTCTTTGGGTTTTTTATGGTGACCAATAACACCCTTCTGGTGAGTTTAAACACAAATTTGGCCTGTTATCAGAAATGTCCGGGTCCAATGCAATTTCTACTGGACTATAACGTTAAATCAAATCGAAAGTGGTTGGGTGCGTCCCGCTCATTGGGACCCTCGATCTATTGAACGGTAGTCGTACATTGTAAATGGATATTGCTCGATTATATAATGTCTTTAGAAGCTCTATGCATAACTTATATAGGATGCAACCCGAATTTGTTGCGTGTGACTATCTTGTTTGATTTTATAAAGTATTTGTTAATATCTCTCGCTCTCATGAGATTGCTTCAGTTCTGCCTTGTAGTTGCAAAATGAATGACGTCTCGCGATGTTTTTATGAATGAAAAAAGTAGTCCCGGTGTGACACATGTCACAGTTATGCAATCAAAACGATTAAAACAAGGTCAACCTTTTACGACACACGTGTCACGTACAGATATATAGAGATTACTACACGAGTGTCTGTCAGATACCATTGATCTTACAACGAGTTGTTTCAAAACGTATCTAACGAGCGAAAGCGAGTTAGATACGCTTTGTAACAACGAGTTGTAAGATCAATGGTATCTGACAGGCACGAGTGCAGTAATCTGTTTCTTACACACCCTAAAATCGCACCTTTTTAGCATCGAACCGATGAATTTTGTCTATTCTCATGATTGCATTAGCGCATTAATACATAACACCTCTGTCATAAGTGACGCCATCCTATGTGCTGCTTACTACTCATAAATAATGTGACCCTACACAAAAAAGGTTTCCGTTATATCTGTGGATTATTAAGGCGATGATGAAAATGCATACTAGACAAAAACCAAGAACACGCTGGGTGCCAAGTTGAAAGTTTACACCTCAAAGAAATTACCAAATATGTACAACAATGTTTACTTTCGTATGACATCACTACCGGTGACTGACTTTTATAAAATGGCGTGTTCACTGACAACAGTACGCGGGATTTCTAGAGAAGGTTTTCGTTGATTGAGGGATCGTATACACATAAATGTGTCACGTAGGTAATCAGCAACATTCTGACAATCTGTGTACTGTTATTTGTTAACCATGTTTTCCAATATATCGAAGAGAATTAGTCAGAAATGCAGACAACTACCGTCATCGTTGTGCGTGATTTAGCGTCAGTCATGGCGTCACACAGGACGGAAACTTTTACGGCTTCTGTTGAATTTACCACATCATTGTATTGTATATATTTGTAATTCCATAATTAGTGCAACGATACTCTTCCCATGAATATTCTCAAACGCGTGACGGAGCCAATGTATGCAACAATTAGTCGACAGTACCTCTAAAAATGCTACACAGTGTAAAATCTGAATTTTGCTTTGTTTACATTTCAGCAAGTACAGTTTTCCGAGCACAGTTTTCGTTTCCATACCTAATTTATTTCGCATGATTTCATCTAGATAATTTGCATTGGTGACAAAGACCATTTATCCGTTGTTTCGAAAATGTATGAGGAATTCAGGGATGCATGTATAGCAGCTGAGTTTGAAATATACCTGATCGAATATGCGTCTCATAACTGGCATTTTGTAAACACAATCCAATATGGCGGAACGTACACTTCGGCGTTCGTGTATGCGTATTTTCCAAAACATTCTAAACGATTCTAGGCTTATCAGCGACGTTTCAGAATTGTCATTAGTGATGTGATACCCGTGATCACTAATATGCTATTTTTCTACCTTAATTATTCGAGTTCATATCCGATATTTAGATTTCGAAACACACAGTAAATATTTATATAACGCCGTGATTTGGCGAGATTTACAATGTACCTAACTTTCAGTCACTTTCAGTAATTTTGAATTGCCTAAAATGACAGTAAATGATAAACAGAGGGAGGAATTCAAAACTGTGAAGATTCTGCGTGATGTATTGTGAATTTTATTCGATTTCGAAGTGAGGGTTGAAGAGATGGGACATATGTGTCGCTGTGGCATCCAGGGGGTTTACACTCTGAAAAAACGATAATGTTGCCATAACAACAGACAATGTAGCTGATAATAATAACAAACAAACTCGCAGACGAAGACGAGTTTGTTTATTTTTATTATTAATTACACGGTCTTGCTGTTCAGTACGGACGTAGGTGAACATTCGACTGAAGCACGAGCTACTTATAAATGACTTACACCCAGGAAAGTAGTCCGTCATCATCTGACCTCAGGTCATCACCATGGAGTAGCCAATCACGGGCCTGGAATTTGATCTCACACATATGTTTGATACCAGTTATCTCAAATGGGTTTCTCACCCACAGGTGTGTAAGAAAGTATCTTACCAACCTGTATCTTCACCACGTGGGTAATAAATGTTTATAGTCACTTGTATGCTGTGTTTCATGAACTCGAGAAGATCTGGGGTAGAATAGGTCTTCAGGAACCCATTCTTGCCGTTAGAGTCGACTATGCTTGTCGTAAGTGGAGACAAACGGGATCGGGTGGTCAGGCTCGCTGCCTTGCTTGATGCATGTCATTGTGTGAATCGATGCTCATGATGTCGATCACTGGGTTTTCTGGTCCAGACTCGATTATTTACAGACCGCCGCCATATAGCTGGAATATTGCTGAAAAATTGCGGCCTTAAACAACAAACAAACAAAGGAGCCCAAGGAACCGAAACTGATAACGATGTAGGCCACGGCCACTAACAAACTGTTGTTTCCTGACTGGCTGAGACCGCCTCCGTGGTCTAGTGGTAGAGCGTCCGCCCGGAGAGCGGAAGGTCCGGGGTTCGATCCCCGACCGCGTCATACCAAAAACGTTAAAAGATGGTACTTGTTGTTACCCTGTCTGGCGCTCGGCATTAAGGGGCTAAAACAAGGACTGGTCGGCTCGGAGTCAGTACACTGTGTCTGAGTGGGGTATTCATGTTAACCTGCGGCATGGTATCTCAGTGAGCTAGCGCTATAAATCGGCATCAGTCCGGACTAGTACAAGCAGCCACACAAACACACACACGTACATGCATGTCGCTATATAAGTGCAATAATCTTTGACGCGACGTTAAACCCCATTTCACCTCACCTCACCTCCTGACTGGCTGATGGAGTGGACGGGGCTTGAGTTGCACTATTGCAGCTGACGATGTCACTGACTTCGTACTTTTGTCTTCAGTTTTGTGTTTGTTAATCATCAAATAATTGTGAAGGTATTATTGTTGACGTATTGATTCATATGAACTGACTTAATTATGTTTGTTTTTAGTTATAAACGTAAAACGTTTGCACACCAGTATCTACGTTTATACCTCCATAAACGTTAAACATTGAAGACAATTCTTAATAAAATCTGACCGGATGACTAAACATCTGAAAAAATCTTATTTTGATAACGAGCAAACATTGATATAAACATCATCAAACTGGAATTTGAATTATAGCTCATTTAATTATGACCTCATACAAGAAGTAAAGATGCTGTGAATATGTGAAAATAACGACCAATGTTTCAAACTGAAAACAAAATAAGTTATAACCTGTAGAGAAAATTACCATTCAATTAAACAAATTGATCTACCATGCCCACCGCGTACAACAACGTTCTTAATTCTAGTCAAGTGGCCATAATGGGAGACCTTCTCAATGACGTCTATCCGTTGCCTCTCCTGATACGCGATATACACACGGCCGTTCTTAATTTCAAAGTCACTTGCGAAACCTTTTAAACGAATGACGAAGTTCTCACTCGTGTATCCATCAACTCTGGACATGGTAAAGAGACGATAGCCTCTGTTGTACCACAGCCTGTCATCTCCGAATCCTATTGCCGCGATATGTGGATCTACAATAACCGTGCGCATCCAAAAGCTAAGCCTTAATGACTGCTGTTCATGGTAAACAAGCCGTATCTCTCTTGATCCGTTATGTAATCTTAGCAGAACAAACACAGTCTCTCCAACAGTGTCCACGGCTATTCCAGTTGGTTTGTCGCCATGGGTAAACGATGCCATCTGAAGGTAGTGTTCGCTCTCAAGGTCATACATATTCAGACTCCACGGGATGTTCGTCACATAGAAAAGGAGATCTTTATCCACATCCAGTGCAATCTTGTAGGCTATGGAATTGCCGATAACGTAGTGTTTCACATCACTTCCGTTCAGAAAAGATGAACCCAACTTCCCATGCAGGTTCACGGCGTGGAACAAACGTTTCCGTTTTGAATGAAAGGCCACACTAGACACATGTCTGTAATTCTTAGTCGGCTGTATTTTACAAGTCATCAAGTCAACCATCTGTAAAGGTTTGAAAGTGTAGAAGTAATCTGCAACTAGTAGTTGTTTTCGTCCGTCACCTGGTTGTTCTGAGCTGTCACCACCATTGTCCCCAACAACAACTTCACCATGGTCTCCACCCGCTGACGGCGCCAGGGTTGAAGAAGCGCCCACACGCTCGTCAGTACCCGATTCCACAAACGGTTTTAACCCACATCTGGCAACTTCGTCCTTGTCAAAGCATACCTCTATTCTCGTCCTCCCAGTTACTTTTGCCTTTTCACATTCTCGGTTCCAAACTTGATGTTGTGTAAATATTTCCCCAATTCTCGACTACAAATGCATGATGCTTACTTTCTGAACCCGCATGATCTCCGTCACACGTGTGAGATCGACTGTCGATCTGACTTCCCCCGTCCTCTTGTTACCGTCGGACACTTCGCTTACGATTTCTCGGACGAGCCTCGCTGCTATCGTTGTCTTCAACTCCTGAAGAAGATCCTGCATAATCTCCTGCCTGTAACGGAGATTGAACTCCGCCATCATCTCCTGTAGAAGAGTGTCCCTAGCGCCGCTTGAATCACCATCGAGGTTCTTCTGTAGATCATTCACTTTTGTCTCCATCTCGCTAATCCTGCCATTTAGCTTCTTTTCAATCCCAACCAGACGCCTGGTAAAACTTCTTTGTTGGTTCCTGTGTCCAGCAGCAAGAAACATCCACACTGAAAATAGAAACAAACAGATTGTCCAGCTTGTCATGTTGTCACAGATGGTATCACGTCTGCGTGGGTTTAGCACTGAGCCAGTGAGTATGGGGCATACTGTGTCCTGTGTATATACTGTCCACTACCGTATGAAGTGCGTTAAACCAACCACAGGAAGAGTTTGGTGATTCTTGCTCAGTCGGTCGCATCTGGCTCCATATTTACCATATCAATCAATTCAGCTTTCGAATCAAACACTATCAGCTTCATCGCCGTCATCTGACCTTGACAAACTAGATGCAGTTATGGATAACAACATCTTTGGAATACTATTAGAGCGGCTTTGACATAGATCCTAATGCTGTTGCGAAGCAAAATAGTCTTGCTTGACAACGGTATAATTATCGCACCAAAACGTCGCTATAATAGCATATTAAAGAAGATGTTATCCACAAATTGTATCCACTTTGTCATCCATCAATTTCTAAGAAATGCACATCAAACAATTCATCATTACCTTCACCACAATGACCATCACCTCCACCGTCGTCATCGTCATCGTCATCGTCATCAGGGGCAATGGTGGCCAAGTCGCCTCAGCTACAGAGTTGTGTCACTTCGGCGTGCCAGAAACCTATGACTTACCGACTTCTTACACTCTAATTGTTCTAACTGTTCTAGTGTCAATATTATTGAATTCATGTAATAACTGAATTCTGAATCGTTGTATGTTGGAGTGACATCTCGATCGCACTGCCTCATAGAATATATACGGTATAGTTTAGACACGAACTACTAGCTATGAAGGTTAGCCAAGGGAAATGGTGACTTACCGCCGGATATGTGAAGCGTCAGTGTGGGATATGTAGCAACCCCTCTGTTAACATAGATAACATGTGACATTATAAGACTGTTCAAGTAGCTCGGTGATAGGGCGTCCGAGGAAAAGGGGGGCTCCATTGTCTCTATGTGAGAAAGAAGAATGATTTGTTGTTTGTTTGTTTTTCCAGCTACATGACGGCAGTCTGTAAATAATCGAATCTGGACCAGTCAGTCCAGTGATTGACACCAGTAGTATCGATCTATGCAATACGATGACATGCATCAACCACGTCAATGATAATGTTACACCAGTGTATGACAATAAATATGAAACGTCAACACCAGAGAAAACCTAGGCTCGATTATCCAACGAAAAACATTCATTGGGCGTAAAAGGCAAAATAGCAGTAAAAATAATATGAATGGATCACTGAAAATTAGCGCTGATACCAGGCATTCGCGAAAAGGGTAAGCTACCTACAGCTAGCACCACCACTCACACAATTCCCATAACAATGTATGTGTCAATCCTGACAAAGCAGTACGTCTCACATGCGACGGCGCCATATAAACAAACCAGACAATCAAGTGGTGGATCATAAATCCAGTCACACTGTTGCGTTTTGATTTATTTTGTTGAACTAAATCCGATACGTTAATATTGAATTACAACTGCAAATAACCCTTGTTCCGGGCGTCGTTCTCGACCCTGGTTCCGGGCGTTGTGCTCGACCTTTGTTCCTGGCGTTGTTCCGGTCGTGGTGCTCGACCTTTGTTCCGGGCGTGGTTCTCGACCTTTGTTCCTGGCGTTGTTCCGGTCGTGGTGCTCGACCTTTGTTCCGGGCGTGGTTCTCGACCTTTGTTCCTGGCGTTGTTCCGGTCGTGGTGCTCGACCTTTGTTCCTGGCGTTGTTCCGGTCGTGGTGCTCGACCTTTGTTCCTGGCGTTGTTCCGGTCGTGGTGCTCGACCTTTGTTCCGGGCGTTAGTCCGGGCGTTGTCATCGACCGTTGTTCCGGGCGCTGTCCTCAACCGTTGTTCCGAGGGTTGTCTTTGACCCTCGTTCCGATCGTTGTGCTCGACCATTGTTCCAGGCGTTGTTCCAGGCGTTGTTCCGATCGTTGTGCTCGACCATTGTTCCTGGGCGTTGTGCTCGACCATTGTTCCTGGGCGTTGTGCTCGACCTTTGTTCCGGGCTTTGTTCTCGACTGTGTTCTGGGCGTTTTTTCTAGACGGTGCTGTTGGATGTTATTGTCATAGTGTATATCCTACTTAATTTGTTCAACTGGCTTCGCCAGTGTTTTTTCCTGTTCACTTTGCGTGTCATATCAATCACTTGAAGCCTTTTGTTGGTTTCATGAATAGTAAAGTACGTCACTTATCAACACTTCCAGTTATATATTATGTATTAAAGAACAATATAAATCTAACCGGGCGTTCTCTTACAAATCAATATTGATCAAGCTCTTGATCACCCGCAGTACACAAGATGCATAACAAAGCTTGACGAGTTAGCAGCAGGTGTCAACAGTTATATTTCGTTTTTCACGTTCTTTTAAATTTATTTTTTAAGTGTTTATTTCCAATGTATTATTTATGGCACGACGTGTGACTCAAATAAATTATCTGTCTGTCTGTTGATTGTGTATAAACTTATATCTCAGAGAGCAGTCTCTTGTGGCCATGTTGAGTGTACACGATGTGTATAATTGATATAGAAACCCAACCCTATCATCTTAACACGTATCTATATTGGTTAACCAACAAACTGAACATTTCTTAGAATACAATTATATATAACGATTTTTAAAGGTTGTTTACATGACTGTGTTTCAAGTAAGGCAGGACATGCTTACCCTTTTCGCGACCACCCTGTGCCATCAATGATTTGCAGTGAACAATCATATAATTTTCACAGCTACTTTGCATTATACGCCATGTGGATTTGGTTTTGGTAGATAATCGTGGCCGATTATTCTCTGAGGTGAAAAAGTTTACAGAAGTAAGATAAATAGTACAATATGTAAGTATAAATGAGGAATGTTTACATTGACAGTACTGGATTATTTATTCCTATCTACAACTATCAAGAGATGGGTGGTAGTAAGGGGAGTTTTAAACCAAATAATTAGAAGTGTTTTCTCAAACCTTCTTGTATTGTGTTTAAGAAGAGCATGGAAATTATTTTTTTCCTGTTGGCTCGTCAGCTTCCATCAAGGTAGTATATTTGTCTTAAACCTAACCATGTAGCCGGAAAAAAGCGACAAAACCCTTCCATATCGATTAAAAATCTTCATAAAGCAGAGTCGATTGTACGATTCCGACTATATCACGAGCATGTGTTTATGGATCACTATCAAATAGTAATGCTACCAGGTGTTCGCTAAAAGGTGAGCGTATCCTGCTCCACCGGTAGCATCCATCACAAACACATGCAAAGGCAAGCCAATTGTTCACCTGGAAAAAAACCCATGCACATGTATATTGCCTATGAAACAAAGATTTAAAACCGTTTATAGCCTTCAAGATTTTAACCTTGGCAAAAGTTGCCAGTGTGAGCTGCCACCTCTGTATCATCAAACGCTCGTTTTTTTATTTGTGTTTAAGAACAAAATTTCTATTCAGATTCGAGCTCGACTGGCATAAATCTGTACATGGTTATCAGTGTTAGTTTCTGCTGCCTTGATTTAAGCAGAGTTTTCGTGTGACTGTGGAAATGGTCTTTGTCGCTTTTATTAATTTTATTATCTAAAGTTGCATTCGGTACATGTGACCCGATAGGCGTTTAACTACAATATCACGGAAACAATTAAATCACACTGCAACTACTAATATCGTATCCATTTCGTCAACATTTCCTCACCCTTCATCGATGTCAGTGACAATTTTGATAACTTGAACTATGTGCAGCAATTCAAGAACTGCTCATTTTTACAGCTTGGTCAATTGCGGAAATACCTTTACTAACTAAAATATACAGTTATATATATGTGGAAAAAGTTAAAGTTAAAACGTATTTATGCGTCATTGACCGTAGAGTCAATAAAGTCATAAAGACAGAATCATCCTGGCTACATAATAACCGACACAACCATCCTGGCTTCCTTATCATATAGACACAATCATCCTGGCTACCTTATCATATAGACACAATCATCCTGGCTACATAATAACCGACACAATCATCCTGGCTACCTTATCATATAGACACAACCATCCTGGCTACCTTATCATATAGACACAACCATCCTGGCTACCTTATCATATAGACACAGTCACCTTGGCTACCATATCACATAGACACATACACCTTGGCTACCTTATCATATAGACAGTTTCCCCTTGGCTACCTCATCATATAGACACAATCACCTTGGCTACCATATCACATAGACACAAACACCTTGGCTACCTTATCATATAGACACAATCATCCTGGCTACATAATTACCGACACAATCATCCTGGCTACATAACCGACACAATCATCCTGGCTACCTTTTCACATAGACACAAACACCTTGGCTACCTTATCATATAGACACAACCATCCTGGCTACCTTATCATATAGACACAGTCACCTTGGCTACCATATCACATAGACACAAACACCTTGGCTACCTTATCATATAGACACAATCATCCTGGCTACATAATTACCGACACAATCATCCTGGTTACATAACCGACACAATCATCCTGGCTACCTTATCATATAGACACAATCACCTTGGCTACCTTATCATATAGACACAACCATCCTGGCTACCTTATCATATAGACACAATCACCTTGGCTACCTTATCATATAGACAAAACCATCCTGGCTACATAATAACCGAAAAAATCATCCTGGCTACCTTATCATATAGACAATTTCACCTTGGCTACCTTATCATAAGGGGGGGGGGGGGGGGGGGGGGGGGGGCACGGGTGGCCCAGTCGTTTAAGGCGCCGCGATTCGCTGTGCAGAGTTGCGTCCCTTGGGCATGCCAGAAACCTATGATTGTGGGTTCGAATCCCGGTTCGCCCCGATTATGTTTCTAGGTTTGTCAGCTCCATACCCGTGCTCGTGGGTTTCACCGAAGTGGTAAACATCTGAGACCTGCATCACTTCGGGCTTTCCTCCCACATTAAGCTGACACGCCGTGATATGACTGGAATACTGTTAAAAGCGGCGTTAGACCCAACTCACTCACTCACTTATCATAAAGACACAATCATCCTGGCTACATAATAACCGACACAATCATCCTGGCTACATAATAACCGACACAATCACTTTGGCTACCTTATCATATAGACACAATCGCCTTGGCTGCCTTATAATATTGACGCAATCACCATGGCAAACTTACCATATAGACACAATCATCCCGCTTCATTAGTTTACAGACACAAACATCCTGTCTACCGTATCATATAGACACAATCACCTTGGCTATCTTATCATATAGACACAATCACCTTGGCTACCTTATCATATAGACACAACCGTCCTGGCTACCTTATTATATAAACACATACAATTGATGCTAACGTTGTGAAATAATACAACCCATTCCGCCTCAGCGAACGTGACAAGATGCGAGCCTCTTATTTTTGAAATGACCAATTGGTTGCTGTCTCGCCTTCAGCAAATGGCGAGGTTTTTGCCTTTTACGAGTGCTTCATTTCACCCTTCTCTGCTTGGGAGACCGCACAGTGTGAGGAATGTGAAGTGCTTGCGGTGACGAGGATAAATCCAAGAACGCGGTCATTTGCCTTGGATATACATGCCAACACCCTTTGCGTGAGTGTGAGTGAGTGAGTTTGATTTTACGCCGCTTTTAGCAATATTCCAGCAATATCACGGCGGGGGACACCAGAAATGGGCTTCACACATTGTACCCGTGTCGTGAATCGAACCCGGGTTTTCAGCGTGACGAGCGAACGCTTTAACCACCAGGCTACCCGACCGCTCCCTTTGTGTGAGGTTTATGTTTTAAGGGTATAATTGTTAATCCGAAAAACGTATTTGCATGATGGAAAGGAGTGTTTGTGCCATGTCCGTTATTTGCTTTGTAACGCCGCACTCATCAATATTCCAGCTATATGACGGCGGTCTGTGTATAAATGAGTCTGGACCAGACAATCTAGTGACTGTCATCATGAGCATCACTCTAGGCAATTTGAATACGATGACATGCATCAACCAAGTCAGCCAGTATGAATACCCGATCCCGGTAGTCGCCAGCACCAATTGTAACCCTGATATTCACGGACGGGTGAGAGTAGAGTGGTGGTGGGGAATGAATGTAAGGCATCGGAATCAAACTCTGTAGCTTCTGCGTAAAAACCCAGCGCTTTAACTACCAGGCGAACCCAACGCCTTACTCGAAGCGGATCCTTGTGTGTGTGTGTGTGTGTGTGTGTGTGTGTGTGTGTGTGTGTGTGTGTGTGTTTATTTGATTAATTGTTTAATTGTACTCAGAAATATTCCAGTAAATGACGGCGGTCTGTAAGTTATCGAATCTGGACCAGACAATCCAGTGATTGACAACATGAGCATCAATCCACGCAATTGGGATACGATGACATGCATCAACCAAGTCAGCGAGCCTGACCACCCGATCCCGTTAGTCGCCTCTTACGACAAGCATAGTCGCCTTTTACGACAAGTATGGGTTGCTGAAGACATATTATACCCCGGATCTTCACGGGCCTGGCCCTCTGAGATACCATGGCGAAGTTTAACATGAATACCCCACTCAGACACAGTATACTGACTCATATACTCATCTTTATGCCGAGCACCAGGCAGGGTAACAACAAGTACCATCTTTCAACTTCTTTTGGGATGACGCGGCCGGAGTTCGAACCTCGAACTTTCCGCAATCCAGGCGCACTCTCTACCTCTAGGCCACGGTGTTGGTCCTGTTCAAGGAAGTCTTCAGGATGTACATGTGTAATCTGATAAACAATCCTGTTGCCTTGTTACGTATCATCCACCTTTGTGGGGTCTCACAGAGGTGGCCAGGTGTTGTATTACATCGCATCCTAATGTTATGTTTATTATTCCATGACACACAAAGCCACAAGGCTCCTAGAAAACCAGAAAATCAATACTGTACAAGATACATGAGATATTCTCAGAAAGGTTTTCTAAATTATTCATAAAAGCAAATGTCAGTGCAGCAGGCGAGAGCCACGTTGAAAATCCTTCCACTGGGCGGTGACAAGTCTTGAGCCTGGAGGATCCGAGGACCCGGATTGAGCTGCTCGCACTGAGGCTCCACAACCGGGGGGTTCTGTACCCTTACTTAAATTTTATTTGTTTCAATATTTCACGGAATGGTGATTGATAAAAAAATATTTGCTAATTTGTAAACAAAATGTAATATATTCAAGTAGATTTCTGGATCTGAGTCTTGGGTTGTCTGACGTGACTTGCAGTTGCCGTAGCTTGAACCGCTGTCCAGATCTGTCCTATTGTATGGCGACTAAATGGATCGGATCGTCAGGCTCGGTGACTTTGGTAATGGCGTGTCAATGTATCCCTACGACATGGATCGTTGCTCCCAATATTAATTACCCAGGCACACACACACAAACATACACACACATACGCATACACACATACCCACGCACACATACGCACAAACACAAATATATACACACATACGCTCGCACACACATATATTTCATAAAACACAGATGGTTTTGTCATATAAAATAAATTCATTAATGAAAAAGAGAAATGTATTGTCTAATATATTATTTCCTGGTTTATATTGTCTACCAAGGAACAGTTACGTGTCTGTCACAATGTTAAGTACAATAAGCAACAAAAACATTTCCATTATCGTAAAAAATCTCTAAAACCGGAGACCATTGTAGGATTGCGACTATGTCATAAACTTGTGTTAATTAATCACTATCAAACAGTGACGATACCAGGTGCAGTGCGTATCCTGCATCACCGGTGACACCCGTCACAAACACATGCATGTGCTAGTCATTAAGCCTAGACGTGACATCTATGGCTGACGCCGTGACGCTGCCAGGATACGAAGCTACAACAACTTCACGGACGTCGGTCATCCGAATTACTGAAAACATATGTCAGTACGACCTTGAGGTCACGACACACACAATGCTACTTGGATGATGTCATGTATATTATGAATGTATTTCATTCATCTATTTGACAGAAGGGCACCGATGGTCCTGTGGTCTATGGCGCCGAAATTCGCTGTGCAGAGTTGCGTCCCATCGGCGTACCAGGAACCTATGATCGTGTGTTCCAATCCCGGTTTACCTCGATTATGTTTCTAGGTTTGTCAGCACCATACCCGTGCTCGTGGGTTTCACTGAAGTGGTAAACGTCCGAGATCTGCATCACTTCGGGCTTTCCTCCCACATTAAGCTGACAAATCGTGATATAACTGGAATACCTTACAAAGCAGCGTTAAACCCTCACCCACTCACCGAGCGTATGACAACTTTCACATATATTGTCTTATGGCTTCAAGTATTTTCTTTGGTTCTATACAAACACATAAAATGAGCAATTTCAATCTATTATAAGATCGTCTGAGTTAGCATCTTTTCATGTACATAATTGTGTGTATTAACATATTTGTCCGTTGCTATGGAGACTATCAATGAGGCCCTGTACTACATGGTGTATATAGAATAGGTTTCTTCTTGTAACAAATATCGAGGAAGTATTTTGAGACGTGATGAAGTCCACCGTCATGGAACAAATCAACAGAATGTGTCTCTCATTAGCCCCTCTAGATATAGCCTTTCACGTTGTCGGCCGACTAAATATCATGCGATCAAAACCATTTCAATAATCAAGAAATCTCTAGAAAGCAAAGTTCATTGTACGTTATCTACTATCAAAGCGACAAAGGCATTTCCATATGATAAGAAATATCTGCTTAAAGCCGAGTCGATTGTACGATTCCGACTCTATCACGACTATGTGTTTATGAATCACTATCAAATAGTGATGACACCAGTGTTTATGAATCACTATCAAATAGTGATGACACCGGGTGTTTATGAATCGCTATCAAATAGTGATGACACCAGGTGTTTATGAATCACTATCAAATAGTGATGACACCAGTGTTTATGAATCACTATCAAATAGTGATGACACCAGGTGTTTATGAATCGCTATCAAATAGTGATGACACCGGGTGTTTATGAATCACTTTCAAATAGTGATGACAGCATGTGTTTATGAATCGCTATCAAATAGTGATGATACCAGGTGTTTATGAATCACTTTCAAATAGTGATGACACCAGTGTTTATGAATCACTATCAAATAGTGATGACACCAGGTGTTTATGAATCACTTTCAAATAGTGATGACACCAGTGTTTATGAATCGCTATCAAATAGTGATGACACCAGGTGTTTATGAATCACTATGAAATAGTGATGACACCAGGTGTTTATGAATCGCTATCAAATAGTGATGATACCAGGTGCTTATGAATCACTTTCAAATAGTGATGACACCAGTGTTTATGAATCGCTATCAAATAGTGATGACACCAGGTGTTTATGAATCACTATCAAATAGTGATGACACCAGGTGTTTATGAATCGCTATCAAATAGTGATGACACCAGGTGTTTATGAATCACTATCAAATAGTGATGACACCAGGTGTTTATGAATTGCTATCAAATAGTGATGACACCGGGTGTTTATGAATCGCTATCAAATAGTGATGACACCAGGTGTTTATGAAGCACTATCAAATAGTGATGACACCAAGTGTTTATGAATCGCTATCAAATAGTGATGACACCAAGTGTTTATGAATCACTATCAAATAGTGATGACACCAGGTGTTTATGAATTACTAGCAAATAGTGATGACACCAGTGTTTATGAATCGCTATCAAATAGTGATGACACCAGGTGTTTATGAATCTCTATCAAATAGTGATGACACCAGGTGTTTATGAATCACTATGAAATAGTGATGACACCAGGTGTTTATGAATCGCTATCAAATAGTGATGACAGCAGTGTTTATGAATCACTATCAAATAGTGATGACACCAGGTTTTTATGAATCACTTTCAAATAGTGATGACACCAAGGTGTTTATGAATCGCTATCAAATAGTGATGACACCAGGTGTTTATGAATCACTATCAAATAGTGATGACACCAGGTGTTTATGAATCGCTATCAAATAGTGATGACACCAGTGTTTATGAATCACTATCAAATAGTGATGACACCAGGTGTTTATGAATCGCTATCAAAAAGTGATGACACCAGGGGTTCACGAAAAGTAACTCAAATCAGAAAACAGCGATTTGAGACACAGGTGGCAACTCACACTGGCAACTTTTTCCAAGGTAAAAATTTTAAAGCTATAAACGGTTTTAAATCTTTGTTTCATAGGCAGTATACTTGTGCATATTTATTTTTATGTGAAGAATTGACTTGCCTGTGCATGTGTTTGTGGCGGGTGGGGCAGGATACACTCACCTTTTCGCAAACACCAGGGATCATTACCATTTGATAGTGATTTATAAACACGTGGTCATGAAAATCGGAATCGTACAGTCGACTCTGCTTTACGCAGAGATTCTATTGGATATGGAAAGGGTATTGTTGCTTTATATATATCTACTTGTGTGCATATCAAAAGGGGGAGTTTGTGTGAGTGGTGGTGGGGGCGGGGGGGGGGGGGGGAGGATTGGTGGTGTGCAGGTGGCTCAGACGTCTGGGGTGTCTGTCAGAGACGTTGCATTGTTTGACTTGTTTTCTGGGTGAAGGGGTTCCGATGATATATACTCTGCACAGCCTCGATACCCTATTTGCGTAGATAACGAAATAGGTCATCTAGAGACGTGGAAGGTGAATTGCCTCATTTTTTCTTCAACGTATGTAGGTTTATACGCATTTACAATGATGGATGAAATACTAAACTATACACATTGATCACTCATGAAGTTTCTATGGAAATGAAACTTTTCAGCTTAAAGGTTGAAAAGGAAATATTTGGATGAAAATCACCGCTTGAACATTCATTTGAAATTATTTATTCGCATTGCAACGGTTTAACGAACACCTGCAGCTGGTCATAAACACAGCTTGTAATATAACTGCCAAACACGAGGCAGCCTCAGCCAAGTACTGTCGTCATAGCTCATAAGGAGGTGAACATATGTTTTGTAATTGAAATACATTACCATGAACTGGCATAGATGACATGACATCTTCAAGCTGTTAAGTGCTACGTCTGATTAACGCAATGCACAAAGACAATATATATATTTGATTAATTAACATTTTATTTGAAGAAAACCAATTTCGGTCATTCAGTACGCAGTCATGTGCAATGTTTTACAGGGCGGACTCCATGCTTGGCACTGTATCTGGTCTTATCGCAATTAAATATCAAAACATCCATTCACATCCGTTTACATCCATTTACATCCGTTGACATCAATTTACACCCGTTATATCCATTTACATCCGCTAACATCCATTTACATCCGTTTACATCCATTTACATCCGTTTACATCCATTTACATCCATTTACCTGATCGTGTTGTTTTTTTCATTCATATCAAACGATAATATTGATACTGAAATCAATATTTACATGTGTCATCCCATCTTCATACATAAACTGAAGATAAGGACGTTTGTAGGTCATCTGTGTCGTATAATATTGTCACCAGTCACGCGCCGTAACGTCTCGCACTTTAGATAATTTACAGATGAAGTTGGTGGGCGTTGTTCTTGAAGCTGTCCCGATTGTTATGGGCGTGGTGAACAGCGCCAAAGGATACGAATCATGGTGGTATTAAGGGATAACTAGGGGATTGGATACTTGGTACAGTCGGATAACATCCTCCGAAATAGTATTATTATTAAGTTTAGTCTTTATCTTCATCTTCGTGGGGCAGTGAGATACGGTAGTGGTTAAAGCGTTCGCTCTTCACAGCGAAGACATGGGTACAATGTGTGAAGCCCATTTCTGGTGTCCCCCGACGTGATATTGCTGGAATATTGCTAAAACCGGCGTAAAAACTCACTCACTCACTCACTCACTTCATCTTCGTGGTATTTTCAGTCTCAATCCTAGCCTTAGTCCCAACCCCTGCCCCTGGGCTAGTCTCTGTTTCAGTCCCAGCCTCAGTCTCAACCCCAGTCTCCGTCTCAGCCTTAGTCCCAATCCCTGACCCTGTGCCAGTCTTTGTGTCAGTCCCAGTCTCAGTCTCAACCTCAGTCTCCGTCTCAGCCTTAGTCCCAAGCCCTGCCCCTTAGCTAGTCTCTGTTTCAGTCCCAGTCTCAGTCTCAACCTTAATCCCAATTCCCACACCCAATACAAACCTCGGCCTCAATCTTAGCCGTATTTTCAGTCTTATTTTGAGCTATTTACAGATTCGTCATTTGCCACATAGGGGTGTCATGTCGTTCATTAGCGACACAATTGTTCGCTTAAAAAAAACATGTAGCATGAAATATAAACAAAAGGTCATGGTCTCATCCCTTTCGACCAGAAGTCCGGCTAAATAATTACCTCACTTGAAGCAGTGACCACCGCAGAGATCAATGCATGAACCAGCATACCTCCACGGTTAGAAGTATGTACAGGGAGTGTCTACATCGTATCATATGAGTGAGTGAGTGAGTTGGGTTTAACGCCGTTTTTAACGGTGTTCCAGTTATATCGCGGCGTGTCAGCTTAATGTGGGAGGAAAGCCAGAAGTGATGCAGGTGCACTTGAGTGAAACCCACGAGCACGAGTATGGTGCTGACAAACCTAGAAACATAATCGGGGTGAACCAGGATTCGAACCCACAATCATAGGTTTCTGGTGTGACCAAGAGACGCAACTCTGCACAGCGAAATGCGGCGCCTCAGACGACTGGGCCATCCGTGCCCCCCTTATCATATGAACATCAATCAAGACACACGTTGACCGACTATAATCTCTAAATCTCCTCCACAACAAACACAAAGCCAAGAATTATTTTAAAATTTATCAGCGCGTTCAAATCAATAATAAAAATGTTGGCATGTCCCTATACCTACCCATAGAAAGCCTCTCTGTTATATCCTAATAGGCCTTGTATCAAATTTCACTCGAAGACATTCCAACCCAAGCGCCATTTTGTTCAGGATGGAGCCACACGTTGTCTTTTCTGTCTGCCTCGGCATTCTGTGTATCGCAGGTAAAACATTCGTTCATGTCCGGTCATTTAAATGCGATAAATGCATTTATATTGTGGTGTACGTTTTCACATTTTAAGTATATATGTAGCGCTTTTGACACAGAATGCAGGTAAATGTTAAGATGTCCATATATGAAGGCTAGGGGTCTCTGCAAAACAAAACATTTGTGTTGACATTTTAGGGACTTTGCTGTAAATACTAGTAACACATTGATATTGTTGCCAGATATTCCAAAAGGGTTGACATCATAGTTGTTGCAATTTGTGTTCTTGGTAACTGTTACCAGGTATCAACTGTGGTAAGTACAGTTGTGATATATACGTGCTTTGGTTCAACATTGTTAATTGCCATCAATTTTGTATTTTTGTTTTGTTCTGGGTTTTTTTGTTTAACGCCGCACTCAGCAATATTCCAGCTATATGACGGCCGTCTGTAAATAATCGAGTCTGAACAAGACAATCCAGTGATTGACACTATGGGCATCGATTCACGATAGTGGGATACGATGACATGCATCAACCAAGTCAGCGAGTCTGACCACCCGATCCCGTTATTCGCCTCTGACGACAAGCATAGTCGCCTTTCCCGGCACGCATGTGATGCTGAAGACCAATTCTACCGCGGGTCTTTACGAGTCGCCATCAATACAGATTTCATAGAAATACGTTTACTGCAGTAAGGCCCATAGAAATAAAGGAGACAAAGTCTTTTCTCTAATCATAACACATTTGTTTTCCAAATGCAGTGTCCGTTGTACGATTCCGACTATATCAATAGCATGTGTTTATACATCACTATCAGACAGTGATGATACCAGATGTTCGCGATAAGGTTAGAGTATCCTGCCCCTTCCGGTGTCACCCGTTACAAACACATGCAATGGCAAGTGAATTGTACACCGGAAAAACAACACGGGAACACATGGTACAAGTCAAGATAGGGAGTTGCATAGGACATTATTCTTGTCACTGATGCGTCAAAGTTAGAAATTTCCTCCACACGTCTACCACAAAACACCAAGACATTATATTAAGTTGACAACCGATCTCCAGGGGTACATCACACCAACACTGACAATGAATTTACCTCACCGACAATCATTCAGACCCGGAATAGATGTCCGAAGTTTTACCAAGTAAAACACTTTGATTCAGCCATGTTGACAGATAGCATTCGGATAAACATCGGTTCATTTCATTCAACAATACTTATACGAGATAAGCAAGTTACTTAAGGTGTGTTACGATTGATTTCTCAGCGGAGTATATGCGCGGGCTATGTAAGCGGGCTACATCGAAAATAATTGCCCGCCCAGAAGCTAAGAGTATTTGTTTAAGAGCCTTATATATTTCTTTTTAAAATAATGTTTATAAATCTAAGATGTTCATGATCAATCTTATCAATTAAAAAACATGTCATTCTTTCAGAGGCTACTTATATGAATCGTGTTTTTAATATCAGATTTAGGAAGATGTAATGTTTGTATGTGCACGGCAGAAAATATTATTATTGTTAGTTGTACTCCTTGCCATATGGTAATAACATTAAATAAACCTGACTGTCTGTCTGTCTGTACTCAAACAACATGACTAACCGACCCGTGTGATGCATATCCCGTCACTTCAAAACCTTTGAACTTTTTGAAGCCCAATTGGCCATCACATGTTACAGTAGATCGAAACATTTTGAACAGCCACGAAACGGTAAAGAAAATTAATCAACTGGATGGTCATGATATCCAATATATGTCCAGAATTACTGAGACGTACAATGATGGGCGAAACATCAGATACTGTCGTCCAGAATGTAAAAAACATCAAAACAGCATAAATAGAATATATGATATATATTATAAGAGCAATACATATATAAAAGTCATGTTAGAGGATGAGTTATTCTAGTTTGATTGGTTAAACTCTGGCGAGTCACTAACACCTACAGGACATTGTGTCATATATTCAATATAGTGTGTTAGTAAGTTATGTAGCGTAGCAAAACGGAGTACATTTTGTAGTAAATTTCACATTTGTATCCATGTATATTAAGTGGTAGAAACTTATGTTAGATCAAGGTTTCTTCACTGAACTGGGGACAAGGGTGGCCCAGTCGTCTAAGGCGCCGCGATTCGCTGTGCAGAGTTGCGTCCCTTGGGCACGCCAGAAACCTATGGTTGTGGGTTCGAGTCCCAGTTCGCCCCGATTATGTTTCTCGGTTTGTCAGCACCATACCCGTGCTCGTGGGTTTCACCGAAATGGTAAAGGTCTGAGACCTGCATCTCTTCGGGCTTTCGTCCCACATTAAGCTGACATGCCGTGATATAACTGGAATACTGTTAAAAGCGGCGTTAAATCCAACTCACTCACTCACTCTTCACTGAACTATCTCTTATCTCAAATCTTGTCATAGTTTCCCTCCCTCACATTCATGCTACTGGAATTTGATACTGGCCATATCAGGTTCCAGCCGGCTGTTAACGGAGACTGGCATGGCTGCAGCCAATCTCTTGTCTAAATTGCCCCTTTACAGTTTTAACAGTTATTGTTATATTTTTGTATTCACTGAAGGAATCTTTGTTAATGTTTCATGTTCATATTATACCATTTTGCCAAGCCATCATTTATGTCATATTCGAGTGGTACTCATATTTTACCTGGAGGTAATGTAGCGTAGCAAAACGGAGTACATTTTGTAGTAAATTTCACATAAGGATAAGCATGTTATCTTTATTTTCTGGCGGTTTGAAATGAAATGACGTTAGGGATTATCTGCCCTTGAGCAGAGGTGAAGGTTGGAGAGATAAAAATATGGCGGCAAAAGAATGGCGTCTTGTTGTCTGTGGTAGACAGAATAATTACAAGATGTAGAAGACAGGCCCCACAATGCAACAGTTAATACCTTTCGTCGCATCAGCAATCGTTTCACAATATAACTTTTTTGTTTCATACGGATTATATAATCATTACAACATTCGTGTCGGCCATTTTGAAAACGATATAATCACTGGGCAACCTCACCACCATCATAATGAAAGATGTGTGTATAATTTGACGTAGCATGTATTAAGGCACATAATTGTGAATGGCAGGACATGAGTTATAGAGTATCAATTTAAGCAGATTTTAGCAATATTCAAGCAATATCCTGGCGGGGTCACCAGAAATTGGCTTCACCCATTGTATCCACGAGGGGAATCGAACTCAGGCCTTTGGCGTGACAAGTGAACGCTTTAACCACCAGGCTACTCCACCGCCCCGAAATTATATGAAACAGGTACTAATATTGAAAATAAAGAATACCTACATGCTGATTTCATACATGTCAGATATATGACATAGTATTTTATGACAATCTTTCCCACAGCAGTTATCAAGTGCGACGGGGACTCCAAAGTCCACCCATACACGAAGTACCGCTCCCTAGAGATCACCAGAAAGCAGGTCCTCAAGAAGACCATTTTCAACACCGTCTGCAGACCCAAGACACCGGAAACTAGTGACGAGATTGTCGTCACCGACATGACAGTCGGGTCCAGAGTCGGTCCCGAAGACAAAAGCTTTGAGTTCACCAAGGTCAAGGACAACCACACCTTCCGAAACAAGTCTGAACTGCTGGAGTCTACCACCGTAAAGACCCTCAACGAGTGCGTTGGCAAATGCTCCGACAACAAAGGCTGCCTGGCCTATGCGTATGAAGACAATGGCAAGGGATGCAAACTGGCCAAGACCTGTGAACCCTCTCTGTCGCCGGCGGCAGACTCCCAGGTCTTCATGATGTCCTACTGGTATTAGCGTCGTCCAGGTAGATCCTACCCGCCCAGGACACCACATCCTCTCGTCCGTTTGGTCAGAAGCTTTGTTGATGTAGATACTGGTGAATACGAATCCCCGTGCTGTTGTGACTCTACGGGCAACTGTTTAAGCTAGCTTTCACGCTCAGAGAATGTTCTTTGTTATTAAGATCATTTGATCCTCTTTTTCCATGCATTTTCCATGCATTGCCTGACACCATTGTGTTATATAAATGTAGATGGCTACTTTTAATACTTTATTTTTATGACATGCCTTTGCTTGACTTTTTGTCTATGTAATGTGTTCATCTTTGTTCTTTGTTAAAGTGTAAAGTGTAAAGTGTAATATTGTCAATAGTCGAGACATAGCGGAACATGTTGATGACAATAGAGAATTTCCAGATTGTCATGTTATGTACGAATGACATTTCAATTTTGTTTGAAAATAAGCCTGGTCAGACAGTGCAATAACATATGCATTAACATAAGCTGCATGTCTAGTGATCCAGATTATAGTCAAACGTCTTGTCACATGCCTTTGTAATCCGTTGGTGTGCACACAATCCAAAGACACTGGGAGATGGTTCCAACCTTGCTCCGGGTCGGTGGGTCAATCGAAGCTTGATCCAGAGAAATACAATAAATGCTGCGTCGATCCGGTGCACACGCCATTGTTAACTGATGCTGTTTAGATGTATAGCTTAGTTTTATTAATGTATATTTATTGCGTCCAGTTCCGGCATTGAACTGAATATGACTTGGTAGTCCCCTCACATTAGTCACCCGCCACTTCTCACCCTCCGATTTTGTCACACAGAGGATATGAAGTTCCTTTAAGACACACCTGCTGTTGGGTTATGGACTGGGTTCTGTTCTTACAGTCAGGTTCGAGGAAGGTGTGGATCCGGACAGTCAACCCTGTCCTGTGTTGTAAGGTGTGTGATGGAGTGGGAAACAGCGGGAGATACCAACTTGATGAGTGCTTTAAGAAGGGATGCTTCGTGGCAGAACTCAGAGCATATAAAAAGTATTAAATAAACAATTACCCCAATCCATGCCCGTCCCATTCACAAGTCTATCAGCGCATAGTCCCCCCTTTTAGCTTCAAATTAGGAGATTTGAGGGTCCTTTAAGCACAAGTGTTCCATCATAGAATTACTTTCAGTGAACTTTATTGATAAATTTATGTTATTGTGTAGCATGTAACCTGACAGGTAATGCCATGGTGACGGATGTATGTCAAAGTATATGCAACTGACGTCGTGCATCGTTGTTATAACTGGAAAACATATTGTGCGATGTCGATTGTACATATTAATGTGTTCGCTTTTTGTATATCAGTTCTAATGTGTTCAAAGTGTGTACTTGCATAACGTTCACTTAAATGACAGACGTGGGGTGAGGAAGACTGGCGGTCATAGTTAGCATCTTTTGGATATTATTTTCAATCTAATTAAAATACATCTTTTACTCCGATACGATACCATTCTGCTGATGATCTGTCGACAGCATACAAGGTCGCGTTAAGTCAGCTCTGAGCGAACTTTGACCGCTCGATATAAATGAAGGATGCGTGGGTTCTGGAGCCAATCAGATGGCAGTTTTCTGAAACGATTCGGTACATTTCTTTAACCACCTCGATTCGGACATTTCGATTTTAATTAACGAAATTTCACAAACAACACAGCTACCCCTTTGATGGTGCTCCCGGTTGGTGTAGATGCCAACGTACAGGTATAAAAGATCTGTTTTCAGTGAGGCTGCTTTGTTATTGACTTCCCGTGTTGATGGGTAATCTCATTTACTGCTATACAACCCGGAAGCCTGCTCGACGACATCTGAACACACCATCACTTCACACATTGTACTGTTACGGCTTGTGATAAGAAGCTTCCGGTTCTCAGGACTGACAGTTTATAGAGATAATCCACTTTTATGAACGAGTGTTAATATATTTGATATCAAAAGACACGAGGGTGAGATTCTATTTATCAACCAACATCACTCTTCCAACTTTTTCAGTTTGTAGACAGTAATAAGCAGTGTCGTAAGTGTGAAAAGTACTGCTAATAGCTTCAGTAGCAGAACCATGAGTGATGTCATTTGATTGTGACGTCATGGCACAATGTAGATATCGCTTGATCTCACTCAAGTGACGTCACCTGTGGAAGCCATTGCATAAAAAGATGTATCAACTAAACCTGGCTTCCACAGGAGATATCGCCAGAATGAAATTGCATGACAATGCTTTAAGGCTATTGTGACATCATCGGTTACCATGACGTCACACACAAATGACATCACTATCCTATGCCACTGAAGCTAGTTAGCTGGGTTTTTAACACTGACAACAATAATTTTTACAGTTTTACAGACTGAAAAAGCTGGAAGAATTATTTTGGTGATAAATAGAATTTCACCCGCAGCTTTTTGATAACAAATATATCAACACTCGGCATGCCTCGTAATTAAAACCTTTATCGACTATATACATTTGATATCAAAAGACACAAGGGTGAGATTCTCTGTATATGGAGGCATGAGGATGTTCTGTATTAAAGCTGGAAGAATTATTTTGGGGATAAATAGAATTTCACCCGCTGCCTTTTGATAACAAATATATCAACACTCGGCATGCCTCGGAATTAAAACCTTTATCGACTATATACATTTGATATCAAAAGACACAAGGGTGAGATTCTCTGTATATGGAGGCATGAGGATGTTCTGTATTAAAGCTGGAAGAATTATTTTGGGGATAAATAGAATTTCACCCGTTGCCTTTTGATAACAAATATATCAACACTCGGCATGCCTCGGAATTAAAACCTTTATCGACTATATACATTTGATATCAAAAGACACAAGGGTGAGATTCTCTGTATATGGAGGCATGAGGATGTTCTGTATTCCCTGCTACTGTATTACTTTGGAGGGGAAATCTCACAATTCCTCAGTGTTGTATTTTGTAAATGCATAAATATATTTGTTCACCAACTCAACATTACTTTGGCCGCCATGTCTGTATTGGTAACACACTCGATCAAAACAGACCGTGACTCTCAATAAAGACCCTGCTCTTCACAAAATCTTGTCATCATTTTTCATCTTTTATGTGGTTTTCAGTGAGCTCATAGCGAAACCTCGTTAATCCGACACTACCTACAGTAAATGCTTTTCTCAGGAACTTCGTTTCATTTACAAACGAAACACGCCACTTTTAGCTATATTCTAGCAATATCAGTTTTTCCAGAAATATCGGCGAGACGTCTTCAAATCTTCAATTGAGTTCAAATATGTACAGTAAAACCTTTTCGATCCGGACAGTGACATTCACAGGGAAACCTTGTCAATCCGGACAGTGACATTCGCAGGGAAACCTTGTCGATCCGGACAGTGTCATTCACAGGGAAACCGTGTGAATCCGGACAGTGACGTTCACAATGATACATTGTCAATACCGATCGTGACACTCACAGTGAAACCTTGTCATTCCGGACAATGACGTTCACAATGAAACCTTGTCAATCCGGACAGCGATATTGACTGGGAAATCGTCCGGATGAAACCATTACTTACTTACCTACTTAAAACATAAAACTTACATTCTAAAACACACATTCACATACTTACTTGGAAAACATATTTACTTAACTACTTAAAAGATATTCTTACTTACACACTTACTCAAAACACACACACTTACTTACATACTTACTTAAAACACATACTTGCTTACATACTTCAAACATATACTTACTATTTACTTAAAACACACACTTACTAACATACTTACTTAAAACACACACTTACACGCATACTTCAAACACACACTTTCTTCTAACACATACTTCCATACATAATTACTCAAAACACATTCTTACATACATAATCAAAACACATACTTCCTTACATACTTAAAATACCTACTTAATACACATACTTACCGACTAACGGGATCGTGTGGTCAGACTCGCTGACTTGGTTGAAGCATGGCATCGATCCCACTTGCATGGATCGATGCTCATGATATCAGTCACAGGATTATCTGGTCCGGACTCGATTATTTACAGACCGCCCTCATATAGCTGGAATATTGCTGAAAACAACAAACCAACCAACCGTCTTACATACTAACTTAAAACACACACTTCCTTACATACATAATAAGAACATATACTTAGTCACGTTCCTGTTTAAAACACATACTTCCTTACTTAACTAAGACATACACTTATTTACATACTTAAAACAGATACTTACTTAAAATACATACTTACATACATACTGTAAACACATACTTACTTACTTAAAACACACACTTCCTTACAGACTTACTGAAAACACATACTTACATACTTAAAACACATACTAACACACTCACTAAAAACGCACACTTACTTACATACGTACCTATACACATACAATGTACTTACTTACATTCTTAATTAAAACACATACTTACTTACACAGTTACTAAAACACATACTTACATCCTTACTTAAAACAATTACTTACTTACACGCTTAAAACGCATTCTTACACATTTACTTACATACTTAAAACGCATACTTACCCATTTACTTACATGCTTAAAACGCATACTTACACACTAACTAACATACTTATTACGCATACTTACACTATTTACATACGTACCTATACACATACTTACTTACATCCCTAATTAAACCACTGACGTACATCCTTACTTATAACACATACATACTGAAAAGAGAAATATGGAAAGTTTCGATGCGCTGAGTCTCATAGATTGATATGTCAAATACATAAGGAAAGAGAAAGCAAATGATACTAGCTATAGTGTACACGGAACTTGGCTGAACCTTTCAGGAAATGTTGCTTATTTCCAGGCGGCTACAAGAGATGTCTATACAATGGTTCCTGGAGGGTTCTTTATTCTCTAGTGAGGTTCCATTGTGATATGGAGCACATCTCGGTTTACAAGACAGACTTGTAGGCAAGTTTGAATAAGCAGATATCGATGAAACAAAGTATATTCCGGAACTCATTTGTGGATAACACGGTACACTCTACGACTAATGGCTCCGGTAATGACATTTATCTGATAATCGATGGAAACAAAGCGACAAGTGTTTCCTCCAGTCTGGAACTAGTGCCACACGGTAGTGTCGAATCGATAGAGAGACAGGAGCTTATAAAACAGTTGTATGTGCTGCGGGAACTGATTGAGCTGGGAACATAGTGCCGATAAAAGGTTTTTTAACTTTCACCTTTCACTTTCCAGTTTTCAAGTGTATACTTTCTTCTGCCCTTCAGTTTATATTGGGTGCCGGTGTCCGGGTGTGCAGGTGTACACTTATGCAGGTGTGCAAGTACATACATTGAAGGTATACAGGTATGCAGGTGTGAAAGTGTACAGAGGTAAATACATACAGGTATGCAGGTGTGAAAGTGTACAGAGGTAAAAATATTCAGGTATGCACGTGTGAAAGTGTACAGAGGTAAAGACATACAGGTATGCAGGTGTGAAAGTGTACAGAGGTAAGGATATACACGTATGCAGGTGTGAAAGTGTACAGAGGTAAAATATTCAGGTATGCAGGTGTGAAAGTATACAGGTGTGCAGGTGTGAAAGTATACAGGTATGCAGGTGTGAAAGTGCACAGAGGTAAATATATACAGGAATGCAGGTGTGAAAGTGTACAGAGGTAAAGACATACAGGTATACTGGTGTGAAAGTGTACAGAGGTAAAGATATTCAGGTATGCCTGTGTGAAAGTGTACAGGTATGAAAGTATACAGGTATGCAGGTGTGAAAGTGCACAGGTATGCAGGTGTGAAAGTGTACAGGTATGCAGGTGTGAAAGTATACAGGTATGCAGGTGTGAAAGTGTACAGAGGTAAAGACATACAGGTATGCAGGTGTGGATGTGTACAGGTGTGCAGGTGTGGAAGTGTACAGAGGTAAACATATACAGATGTGCAGGTGTGAATGTGTACAGAGGTAAAGAAATACAGGTATGCAGGTGTGAAAGTGTACAGGTATGCAGGTGTGAAAGGGTACAGGTATGCAGGTGTGGATGTGTACAGGCGTGCAGGTGTGGAAGTGTACAGGTATGTAGGTTTGGATGTGTACAGGTATGCAGGTGTGGATGTGTACAGAGGTAAGAATATACAGGTGTGCGGGTGTGGAAGTGTACAGAGGTAAAGATATACAGGTATGCAGGTGTGAAAGGGTACAGATATGCAGGTGTGAAAGTGTACAGGTATGCAGGTGTGAACGTGTACAGGTATGCAGTTATGGATGTGTACAGGTGTGGAAGTGTACAGGTATGCAGGTGTGGATGTGTACAGGTGTGCAGGTGTGGATGTGTACAGGTATGCAGGTGTGGAAGTGTACAGAGGTAAAGATATGCAGGTGTGAACGTGTACAGGTATGCAGATGTGGATGTATACAGGTATGCAGGTGAGGAAGTGTACAGGTATGCAGGTGTGGATGTGTACAGGTGTGCAGGTGTGGATGTGTACAGGTATGCAGGTGTGGATGTGTACAGAGGTAAGAATATACAGGTATGCAGGTGTGAACGTGTACAGGTATGCAGATGTGGATGTGTACAGGTATGCAGGTGAGGAAGTGTACAGGTATGCAGGTGTGGATGTGTACAGGTGTGCAGGTGTGGATGTGTACAGGTATGCAGGTGTGGATGTGTACAGGTATGCAGGTGTGGATGTGTACAGGTATGCAGGTGTGAACGTGTACAGGTATGCAGGTGTGGATGTGTACAGGTATGCAGGTGTGGATGTGTACAGAGGTAAGAATATACAGGTGTGCAGGTGTACGAACGGGTTTTCTTTCCAGTGGTCCTTCATTGCAACAACATTTTTTTCTGTACAAATAATACTGTATGTTGATTTTAACATATAAGTGCGGCATTTCGACGCTGTAGTTTCACTACAAGGTATGACTAGTATGGCGTTTCTTTGTTCTTTCAATGCGACGTATTGATAAAAAAAAAGCTAGTGAGCAGCGAGTAGGTTGGACATGGTCCATTAGCTATGAGTACAAAGACACAGATATTTACAATACCAACAAATGATGATCGGGGATGAAGCCTTGGGCCCGACACCAAGGTGTCACGGATTCAAAACGATGGTCTATTACAGTGTTGTTGCAATGGGTTCGGCCATGTCCATATACAAGCGACAAAACCCTTTCCACAAACATACGAAATATCTACTAAAAGCAGAGTCTATTTTATACTCCCGGCAATATCATAAGCATGTGTTTATGAATCACTATCAAATAGTAAAGATCACATTTGTTCGCGAAAAGGTTAGTGTTTCCTGTCCTACCGGCGGTACATCACAAACACATACAAAGGCAAGTCAATAGTTTGCCTGAAAACAAACCACGGTAACATTTGGTACTTTACATTCATTAACAAAGGAGAGAAACATTTGAAACTGTAAAGGCAAATGAAACCTGAATTGAGTTTATGTTTATGCCTTATGCTTGCAGGTTTACTTTAGGTTTCGGAACGTAAGATTTCATTGGACAGAATTGATACTTGACGTCTTTTGGTGCATATGTTTCAATTTTTCTTCATAAAATTATGTCTTTGTATTTATGTCTTTGCGTGAACCTTTTTGTATCACACATATTAAGCACCATTGTCTCAAGCACACGCCGTACCCTGTGACTGTAACGATACACCATCCCGACTGACGTTCCGGGTGTGCCAGATTACCTCTGTAATTGGCTGAATTGTTTCTATTAACATTCATACCACCACCCTACAAGACACTCAACACTCCGGCGATCAGCAATACACTCGGACACGCGCAGCAGTCATTTCCTGCCATCGATTAATCTATCGCTCAACCAGAGTTCCTCACTCTGTCTGATACATCATTACGACGAGGCCCAATGCATTAGAAGGAAATCCTGCTTGGCATCAAACATCGAATATGCTTTGGGAGATATTTATTCACGCTCTAGTTCTTGGTGGATTTACAATTCCAGGTAAAATGTGTCATTTATTAATATACTTTTTATTTGTTTGTAGAGGAAAGATAGATATGTTGGTTCATGTATTGAAAAAATATTCCAAAAAAAGAGACGCATATGTTGGTTGTAAAAAGTTCATCTTGTGTCCTCTACAAGGCTATAGAAGCTATTACAAAGTGAAACACAGTCAAAGGAGAAGTCTTTGTTCTTTCTGTCACTATTTCAAGCAGGGAGCCATAAAACTTGTGTGTGTCGTCCAGTGGCCTTAATGACTGTACGGCACTTCATGACCATAGAACCAGGTAACCTGCGGATGAAACCTTGCGGAATGGTTGTCCATTCTAGAAATAAAGAAGACCAGTAAGACCGCCTCGTCTGTTTCATATTTAGATACATACATAAATATTCAGAGTGTTAAAACGGTCTCCATAAGACTGCATGACAAGAGGGATGACTTCAACTTTCCCTTATGTCGGGCAATATTTCCGCAGCTCCAGCCTTTGGTGTCTACATTTCACTCTGATGTACAATCGAGCAGGTTCTTTCAGACTCTTCCTCAGAAGTCGTTATGGTGGACTTGTGAAAAACATTCTCAAATCAGTGACCAAATTATATCAGATGCGATCCACTATTTTGACTTTCACCATGTTCTCGTACTTTGACAGGTAAACAATTTACTTACCTTTACATGTGTTTGTGACGGATGCCACCAGTGGGGCAGGATACGCTCACCTTTTGCCGAACACCTGGTATACATCACTGTTTGAAAGTGATTCATAAACACATACATATATTTGGAATTAGCAATAGCAGTCATCCCCACGCGTACGTTTCAAGTATTTCCTTCAGCGACAAATACTTTATCACACAGCTCGTTCCTCAGTTTTCTCGATTTCCTCACTTTCTATAGCTCCTGTAAAATTCTGGAAAATAGATACAGTTATTAGTATATTGTGTGATTTTCAAACCGTGAATGAAGAATATAATCTTTTGGAAAACACCAAATAATACAATGCAGTTTACATGATACCGGTCATATAAGGGTTAGTGCTCTCAGATACACGTTGGTCCATACTCCACTAACCCTTTTTATACACAACATAGAAAACGATTGTCTGATGAATGACAAAAGAGTTTTGCTTCCTTTTTTGCATTCGGAATCTCGTTGTACAAATTAATCTTATACCATATGTCAAGGATGTTTACTGCAGTGTGTGACGTGAAGCAATATGGCCAAATCAGTATCTTGGACGCCTTTCGTATCTCAGTTTATATAAGATATTCATAATGAGATAGGATATTACAAGGACATCCTGAAAATTAACAAATAAACATTGATACGGGACATTGACAAAGTCAACTTATATGAAGCATTTGTGTTATTTCTTTGGTTTCTTTGGCGGGAGTAATGATGTGTTGCGTTAGGCAACACACAAACACTACCTTGTTTATGCAATTGGTGTGAGCGGTGGGTGTTACCAGAAGGACAATGCCTACCCTTTCCGCGAACACCTGGTCATCACTTATTTTTTTCATGTAATTAACACTACTGTCCTTTACGCGTAATGGAATCTGTTTCGGCAGATAATCGAGACTGATTATTTTACGAAACGGTGAAGCAAGGCGAGTATCATGTGGAGTATGTTGATCGAAGTTGTGTATTTTAACAGAGAGACGTCAGACCATATTACAGAGAGAACAAACACTTTTGGAAAAAACAAACAAAATCACTGTCCGTTTGAACAGAACTGATACACATCCTTGGAACAGATCACTGACTGGCCATCCGAACAGTAAATTGACTGGTCATCTGAACAGTCTATTGACTGACCATCTGAACAGTCTATTGACTGACCATCTGAACAGTCTATTGACTGGTCATCCGAACAGTCTATTGACTGACCATCTGAACAGTCTATTGACTGACCATCTGAACAGACCACTGGCTGTCCATCAGAACAGTTTATTGACTGGTCATCTGAGTAGTCCATGGGCTGACTATCTAATCAGTCGACCGACCATCTGAACAGCCCATTGACCGACCATCTGAACAGCCCATTGACCGACCATCTGAACAGCCCATTGACAGACCATATGAACAGCCCATTGACCGACCATCTGAATAGCCCCTTGACTGACCATCTGAAAAGCCCATTGACTGACCATCTGAACAGCCCATTGACCGACCATCTGAAAAGCTCATTGACCGACCATCTGAACAGCCCATTGACCGACCATCTGAACAGCCAATTGACAGACCATATGAATAGCCCCTTGACTGACCATCTGAATAGCCCATTGACCGACCATCTGAATAGCCCCTTGACTGACCATCTGAATAGCCCATTGACCGACCATCTGAACAGCCAATTGACAGACCATATGAATAGCCCCTTGACTGACCATCTGAATAGCCCATTGACCGACCATCTGAATAGCCCCTTGACTGACCATCTGAATAGCCCATTGACCGACCATCTGAATAGCCCATTGACCGACCATCTGAACAGCCCATTGAACGACCATCTGAACAGCCAATTGACAGACCATATGAATAGCCCATTGACTGACCATCTATAAATAGCCCATTGACTGACCATCTGAACAGCCCATTGACCGACCATCTGAATAGCCCATTGACCGACCATCTGAACAGCCCATTGACCGACCATCTGAACAGCCAATTGACAGACCATATGAATAGCCGATTGACTGACCATCTGAATAGCCCATTGACCGACCATTTGAACAGCCCATAGACCGACCGTTTCCTAGACAAATGACTGACCATTTGATGAGACCTAATTTAGTGAAACAAAGGGCGACTTTATTGTGTCTGCATGAAACACAGAGACTGAATGCTTATATGTCTACACTTTCTGTTGGCAAACAATCACTGTATCATTCTTTATATCAGTTAGATGTGTTTGTTTTCTTTGGTGCCCGAGGGATCAATACGATACAACGCATTCAATAACCACATCGTAAAGGCACAAGACAATAGGATGACGACTACAAGCACTGAAAACGACCATTCGTAGAGAACAATTAGGTATCTCAATGCCCGAAGATTGAATTATGAATAATTGAAAAGAAAAAAAATCAAAGTTCATGTGGCAATATTGTAACTTTCAAAGTGGCCATTCCCATGATGTGTTGTGTGAGGTCTTGTAGCGACATGATCGCCGTGGTCCAGGGGAGCACGGGTGGTCCAGTCGTCTAAGGCGCCACGATTCGCTGTGCAGAGTTGCGTCCCTTGGGCACGCCAGAAACCTATGATTGTGGGTTCGAATACCGGTTCGCCCCGATTAGGTTTCTAGGTTTATTAGCACCATACCCGTGCTCGTGGGTTTCACCGAAGTGGCAAACGTTTGAGACCTGCATCACTTCGGGCTTTCCTCCCACATTAAGCTGACAGGCCGCGATATAACTGGAATACTGTTAAAAGCGGCGTTAAATCCATCTCACTCACTCACTCGCCGTGGTCGACAGTATTCCTCCCACATATATCATCAGTAAGCATGACATAAGCTTGTCAACACCAGGGCAATACGCGATCGAGGTGACCACGAACTATTCAAGGATAATGGATTAAATGAATGTATTAATGAAGTTTGTCCTATTTCGTTTGTGATTAAAACACATAAAACAAGGCTACACAGGGTAATGGGACTTCCCTTGGTCTTTACTCCAATTGTCGTGAACAAAGGGTATATAACTGAAGTACAATCTTGGTTCAAAGTTTGTCGACTGACTGACTGACGCGGCAGGAAAAGGTCAACTTGTATCCCATCCGGCTTTGCTTAGTGAGTTTACATGGGTATTTTCTAAATACATCGCAGTTTCCACGGAAAATAATTGAGTAGAGATATTGTATGATTTCACTGCAACCGTGTACCAACCGATCCCTCAGCATATAATTCGTACAACAAGACGGTCGATCTTAAGAAATATAAGCTACAAAATTCTGTCCATAATTATGAGAAATCTAAAAACTACAAAATGAGTCGGTTGTACGGTTTCGGTTACGTCATAGGCATGTGTTAATGAATCACTATCAAATAGTTCCAGGTTCCAAAAGGTGATCACATCCTGCTCCATTAGTAGTGCCCGTCAGACGCCAAAGTGCCGAGCTGCTGGAATATTGCAAAAAGGGCAAGTTGACAATTGGAAAATTGAAGTCATCCTTCTTGTCATACAGTTTTGTGGAGAGTTCTTTGTCTCTCTGAATCTTTATGCATGGATCTAAATATGAGGCAGATTAAGCAGTATTTCTAGTTCAGGGGAGTTCAGTGGAAGAGGATTGGCTATTTGATCATTATGGAAAGATAACAGATCATCGATTTACCTGAAGCTTAAGTTAAACTTCACGGTGAAATTCCCTGGTATGCAAAACGAGCTGAAATCCCGATTCTAACGCATAAGGATCGGCAAGGACGGTGGCGCAGTTTTTGCCCATGTGGATGCCCACGTTTGGCCCAAATGTCCTATCCAAAAATTACATATCGACATATCGATAAAGGATCTCTCGGTGTTACAGACATTTTGATAGAGGATCACCCGGTGTTACAGGCATATTGATAGAGGATCCCTCGGTGTTATTCATATTTATAAAGGATCACTCGGTGTTACAGGCATATTGATAGAGGATCCCTCGGTGTTATTCATATTGATAAAGGATCACTCGGTGTTACAATCATGTTGATAAAGGATCACGCAGCGCTATAGGGCGAGACCAATATCGAGGACCAGCCAATCAAATCGATGAGCCATTGTGAGCATTATCTAGAAAAGGTGAAGTGAGGTGAAATGGGGTTCAACGTCGCGTTCGAGATTGTTGCATTTATACATCGACGTACGTGTGTGTGCACGTGTGTTTGCACGTGTGTGTGTTTGAATATTTTTTTCAGATGAGGAGCAGTCGGGTAGCCTAGTAGTTAAAGTGTTCGCTCCCGACATGGGTACAATGTGTGAAGCCCATTTCTGGTGTCCTCCGCCGTGATAAACCATACTCACTCACTCATTCTTTTCAGATTATGTCTACGGCCAGGAGATTGACTGTGAAACCTATGTATTGAGAACGGACGTCCCTCGCATACAGAAAATCTACCGTTGCCTTAGCGGTCCTAAAAGCGGACCAAAACTTGTTCTCCATCAAGTATGTCCTCTGGAGAAAATGCCTTCCTCTGTTATTCAACTGGATACATCAACTCAGGACATCCGCCCTGTGATGGATGACGTCATCTACCAGTTCCAGATCATTGGGAATCAGTCGACCGTGGCCAGTGACGTCATCAGCAGTGTCGCTGGTCTGTCAGTGCATGACTGCAGCGTGACATGCACAGGAAACCCATCCTGCATGTCCTTCGCGCATGCAGTAGATGGCACGTGTGTGTTGGCCAGAGCATGCAAGCCGTCTATGACAGCTCAAGCGGGATTCTCCGTCTACGATATGGCTTACTGGTACCAAGACTGACGAGGCAGGAGTCTTCATGTTTAGATTTCTGTTGAAACACATGTATGAGTTGCTAGGAAACGCCGCTGTCCGGGTATTTGATGTTTGATATGCGATGTCTCTCATATGATTCTAATGTACTTTGTATGATGTTGCCAGGCCCTTAATGCTACGCAGGATTCAAGGTGCATGTAGGGGGTATTTGGGACTCAGCAGTGTTGCAAATAAAATCGTATATTAGTAAGCATTTTCAACATTTATGAGGACAAAAACGTCCATGGTTCCTTTATATATATTATGTCAATTAATCTAACTTCACATCGCACCATTCTATGACCTAGAAACGTGTTCTAGCCTATAGGTTTTCATTCTGCCTTTGAAGGTGCGCTTGGGTAGCCAAGTGGTTAAAGCGTTCGCTCGTCACGCCGAAGACCCGGGTTCGATTCTCGACCTGGGTGCAATGTGTAAAGCCCATTTCTGGTGTCCCCCGTCGTGATATTGTCCTTTTGACATGTGTTATGTTTTGTGTTTATTGTTTAACTCTGCACTCAGCAATATTCCAGTTATATGACCAGACAATCCAGTGATCGATATCATCAGCATCGATCCACGCAATTGGGCTACGATGACATGCATCAACCAAATCAGCGAGCCTGACCACCCGATCCCGTTGTCGCCTCTTACGACAAGCAAAGTCGCTTTTAACGGCAAGCATGGGATGCTGGGGGCCTATTCTACCCATTATGTTAAGTAGTATTCGGGATTCAGGAATGAACAAATGAGACTCGGAGTGAAACATAAGATGTATTCGGGATCAAGGGAGGGGTATTTGTCATAATTATGCTACTGATGTGTATGTTATTATACAGCCCATATGCTCTAATGGTGACGTATGCTGTTTCTTAATTGACTTAAAAAATAAGAAATAAAACAAACGGTGTGCACACTATGAGTAAATCCGCTTCACAAATTGAAGTCAATTCTCATAAATAAAGACGTCATAATAATAACTTCACAAACCGCTTAGTTAATGGTTAACACTAAAACCGTAGACAACAATACGAAAATCAGTGACATCTTTCAGCACAACAGCACAACCTGAGCCCTGCCCACCCTATTATCAGCCAGTCAGAAAACAGTAGTCCGTTACTGGGCGTGGCAAAATGCGATGGAATCACTTGCAATGTAGTAATAATGCCATTGTTCGTTGTCGATGCCGAGGAATCACAGAACTTACAGACCAGATGAATCTGTACCTGGTGTTTACAGCTGCGACTGGGGATAAACAGTTTAAGATGTTGCTTCATTGTTAGTTTCATTCACAGAGGCCTGAGGCCCGTTTCACAAAGCGAACTTAGCGCTACGACTGTCGTTAGTCTACGTTAAAGAATGGATGTTACGATCGTCTTAGTGTTAAAATCTGTCTGGCTCAACGTGTCTAATTATCTCGAATATACGTATATCTCGAAGTTACAACACGGCCCAGATTGGCTCCAAACACCGGGGTCCGACTGTGTTTGTTATTCTATAATACATCTACTATACTACAATTTGTCTGCTATGCTACACTATGTCTGTGTTGCGCCACCGATGAACTGGTCATAGTTGAATGTGTGGATCTCTTAGTGGCGTTTAGAAGCTGAAGTACCGAGAAGACATTGCCTGTGGATTTCAAATAAAAGAGAAGTTGAAATGCTTAATTTCTCTCTTGCTACAATGTATCCGTTATGCTACAATGTATATATTATGCTACGGTGTATATGTTATGCTACAGTGTATATGTTATGCTATAGTGTATATGTCATGCTAAAATGTATTTGTCATACTACAATACATATTTCATGATACAATGTATGTAACGCTACAGTGAATATGTTATGCTACAATGAATATATCATGCTACAGTGTATATGTTATGCTGCAATTTATGGCGATTCTTTCATATTTCTATAGTTAATCTGTCATGGCGATTCTTTCATATGACTTTAGTTAATCTGTCGTGGCGATTCTTACATATTATTATACTCAATCTGTCATGACAATTCTTTCATATTTCTATTGTTAATCTGTCATGGCGATTCTTTTATATTACTTCAGTTAATCTGTCATGACGATTCTTACATATTACTTTAGTTAATCTGTCATGACAATTCTTTTATATTTCTATTGTAAATCTGTCATGGCGATTCTTTCACATTTCTATAGTTAATCTGTCATGGCGATTCTTTCATATGACTTTAGTCAATCTGTCATGGCTGTCCTTCACATTTCTATAGTTAATCTGTCATGACAATTCTTTCACATTTCTATAGTTAATCTGTCATGGCGATTCTTTCATATTACCATAGTTAATCTGTCATGGCGATCCTTTCACATTTCTATAGTTAATCTGTCATGGCGATTCTTTCACATTTCTATAGTTAATCTGTCATGGCGATTCTTTCATATTACCATAGTTAATCTGTCATGGCGATCCTTTCACATTTCTATAGTTAATCTGTCATGGCGATTCTTTCATATTTCTATAGTTAATCTGTCATGGCGATTCTTTCATATGACTTTAGTTAATCTGTCATGGCGGTCCGTCACATTTCTATAGTTAATCTGTCATGGCGATTCTTTCACATTTCTATAGTTAATCTGTCATGGCGATTCTTACATATTACTTTAGTTAATCTGTCATGACAATTTTTTGCATATTTCTATAGTTAATCTGTCATGGCGATTCTTTCATATGACTTTAGTTAATCTGTCATGGAGGTCCGTCACATTTCTATAGTTAATCTGTCATGGCGATTCTTTCACATTTTCTATAGTTAATCTGTCATGGCGATTCTTTCAGATTATTATAGTTAATCTGTCATGGCGATTCTTTCATATTTCTATAGTTAATCTGTCATGGCGATTCTTTCACATATCTATAGTTAATCTGTCATGGCGATTCTTTCATATTACTATAGTTAATCTGCGTATTACATTTATGTACTACAGTGCCGCGTGGCTTGAATCAGTAGTTCTCGTGAATGCAGTCATACATATTGTCCCATATGTTGCACTAAGATCAGATATGAGGTGTCATACCTCATTGAGGTAATGCGTCTGACCTTCACTCAAGCAGGTCACCGGATGAGGTTCTTCACATTGCGAGTTGCGTGGAGTCCATAAATTGAGTCAGTGGCACGATAAGATAAAACGTTGTCAGTTCTGTTTTTGTGTCTTGTAAGTTGTGGACGGCCATGACGACTTTCTAAAACACACACACCTAACATACCCCTACTCTTATCTGTCCTATATGCCACATTGTGTCACCCCTAGGCCTTCCCGCCATCCGCCCTCGTGGAAAATCCCAGGGCAGAATATATTTGCGTTGTCCCTCTTGAACCACGGGATCATACGCAATAACTCACTTGATTTCTACAATGATCACGTGACGTCTGTGCAGATTTCTTAAGGCCTGTCAACGTGCATTGAAATTGTAAACCTGTTACACCAGTTGGTTACAGTACATTGGAAATTCTGAAAACTGATATACGGCTATATTTTGACTTCAGTGAGTGAGTGAGTGAGTGGGTGGGTGGACGAGTGAGTTAGTGAGTGAGTGAGTGAGATTCAGGGCTAAAGACAACTTAGCATATACCCCATGTCATCTCTTACGGTTGATGTATGTCATCGCCGCACATAGCAATATTCCAGCTATATGACGGCGGTCTGTACATAATCGTGTCTGGACCAGACAATCCAGTGATTGACATCATCAGCATCGATCCACACAACTGGGATACGATGACATGCATCAACCAAGTCAGTGAGCCTGACCACCCGATCTCGTTAGTCGCCTCTTACGACAAGCACAGTCGCCTTTTACGGCAAGCATGGGTTGCTGCGGGAAATATTCTACCCCGGATCTTCACGGGCCTCCATCATGTGTATCAGCACTACAAATGTATCACATTTTTGTATTACTGTCAATATGTATTTCGTTAAAGCACTTAATGGTGTTATCTTTGTAACAGACATAAATACATGTTATATAACCGCCGTGATATTGCTGGAATATTGCTAAAAGCGGCGTAAAACCATACTCAACCATGTTATATAATTTGTGTATACGCCGTCTTGTATGTTATGTACATTGGCGGTATTATCATGTATGCCCACATACCACCGATGGTGATTGATTTTAGAATAAACCGTATCAGTATCCGTTTGTTTGTATAATGCCGAATTCAGCAATATTCCAGGTATGTGACGGCGGCTTGTTAATAATCCAGTCTGGACGAGACGAACCAGCGTTTGGTATAAAGAGCAACGATCAACGCCGTCGGGTACGTTGACGGGTTATTGACCACGTCAAATTGCTTGATCGTACGTCAAACTGTCTGATCGTACGTCAAACTGTCTGATCGTACGTCAAACTGTCGCCTCGTCCATCAAACTGTCTGATCGTACGTCATAGTGTCTGATCGGAAGGCAAACTGTCTGATCGTACGTCAAACTGTCTGATCGGAAGGCAAACTGACTGATCGCACGTCAAACTGTCTGATCGTACGGAGTACTGTCTGATCGTACGTCAAACTGTCTGATCGTACGTCAAACTGTCGCCTCGTCCATCAAACTGTCTGATCGTACGTCAAACTGCCTGATCGTACGTCATAGTGTCTGATCGTACGGCAAACTGTCTGATCGTACGTCAAACTGTCTGATCGTACGGCAAACTGTCGCCTCATCCATCAAACTGTCTGATCGTACGTCAAACTGTCTGATCGTACGTCATAGTGTCTGATTGTACGTCATACTGTCTGATCGTACGTCACACTGACTGATTGTACGTCAAACTGTCTGATCGTAGGTCAAACTGTCTGATCGTACGTCAAACTGTCTGATCGTACGTCATACTGTCTGATCGTACGTCAAACTGTCGCCTCGTACGTCAAACTGTCGCCTCGTACGTCAAGTTGTCTGATCGTACGTCATGCATGAGGTTGCTGCGGACCAGTTCTAACCAGCAGTCACCACTGCCACATCTAAGACTGTGTGTACTACTTCCGAAGCTGTAAACGGCAGTTCACCGCTTCTCCCTTACTTGCAGTGTTTCTAAATCACCAACAGTAATTAACGAATTAAACTCATCAGATAGACAGTTTTGTTTGTCTGTTGTTTGACGCCGCACTCAGCAATATTCCAGCGATATGAAGGCAGCCTGTGAAAAGAATCGAGTCTGGACCAAACAATCCAGTGATTGACATTATGAGCATCGATTAAAGGGCAATTGGGATACGATGATATGCATCAACCAAGTCAGCGAGCCTGGTGGATGGTGACCTATATTCAAAGCAAGGGGTGCTGGAGATCGTTAGCCAGTCGGCCCCAAGAGCACCAGACTGTTATATTGTAAGAACTTTTGAATTGTCGCAACATTTGTTTTCCTTGATTCCGAGGTGTGCATGTATTATAATCACACAGCACGCTCACGTGTGGAGTCTTTGGGAGCATAGGGGGAGTGAGTGTGAACGCATCGGTTCATGAGACTACACGCGACAAGGAGGAATTATATATACTATGATGAAAAAAGGTAGGGGATATTTTGTTTTGAGGTGAAACAACGGGAGCATGCACCTATGTCTGGCAGTGAAAGTAAGTGATTTATGTGGCAAAAACATTTCCGAAGAAATCAAGCTCGCAAACACAACATTGTAACAGTCATGAAGGACGTGACCTCGGACAGCAGTGCAATGGTGGTAGGCCAGATTTACCATTCACGGAGACTCGGTTGTGAGCAGACGTATATTGTTAGCTTGGAACCAAACGTTCAACGACACTTTATTAGACACATTTAATCCTTTAGAAAGCAACAACACTGATCATGCAACGAGCTGAGTGTTGACTTGCCATAGCTATAAACGTTGCAGGTGGGCACACAATAGAATATTGTTGTCTAAACGCTGCATGTTTCTCAATCTGTCATCAGCAGATTGTGGATCCGATACCAACAAACATTACACATTGATACAATGTGTGACGCCCATTTCTGGTGTACCCTGCCCTAATATTGCTGGAATATTGCTAAAAGTGGCGTAAAACCATACTTACTATAACTCATCATAACAAAACTTTAACGTTGATGAGTCAACACTTGAAGGATACAGTGGCGATTACACTAATTACTTAGAAGCTTAGGTATACCTTGTCTCGTAGTGTTTGTAGTGTGACCTTTTCTTTTCGTAATCCTTCCCATTCGACAAGCCGGGAAGCCCATTGGAAATTCCAGGAAATTCATGGGTTTTTCCAAGAAGTTAACCCACGGTTCTGATAGAGGAGAGTCCATTTAACTGGAAGGGGGTGGAGGGGGTTTCTAATATTGCAGTCAGCTGTTTATGACCGACACAGTCCAAAGCAAGCACGTCTACAATCGTTTTATCAGAATGAATCCCAATCAACACACGCAGTCGGAACAGGTTCACATGTATGTTTAAGTTTCATCATATAAACAACCCGACCTGACACCCCTGCGAGTTTGCGTGACACGTCGTCTGCCTTACAGTTACAGCACAACTCGCAGACGAGCACCTGACAGTCTCCGCCAGGCTCAGAAAGAAGGCACAAGAAACAAGTGTGAATCTAACAGTCAGAAATATTCATCATTTGTCACCGATACTTGCCAGGTAAGTGACGGATGTCGCTACAGACTACAATGTACGTATGCAATGCAGCTGGGCACCTCTCTCGGTGTGTTTCGGTGGGGCGGGGTGACATTATCGATCCACCAGACCGTGGCTGGTGTGATTGCGGTGGCTGCAATGTTACGTGTACAATTGGCTGCAAGGGGATGGTGGCTGATGGATAATGCTAAAGCAAATCTAGTTTAGTCCTGAAACCTCGCCTTCCTGACAACAACCGTGGGTAACGTCCACCAAAGGAACGTGTTGATGGTTCGTTAATCCGGACATTTAGTATTACGGTACATGGGCGGATACAGCTTTTTGAAAAGGTGGGGTGCACAATTAAGATCTACTTATTGTCTTTGGTGGTAATTTATACAGAAATAAAGATTTTTTTCGAAATAAAAAGGTGGGGTGCGCACCTCTGTATCCGCCCATGCGGTATATCATGGGAACAGCACCGTTGTCCAGATAAACGAGGTTTCGCTGTACACACGTTTACATTTGAACAATAAGGGGAGTCACTCTTTGGATGTATTCACAAGAAGATATCTCATATTAATATAATAAATAAAATATTGAACTTGTTATGGGGGTTCATTCCCCCCTCACCCCTTGAGGCGAGCGAGATAAGGCATTAGTCATTTCATGCGTGGGGCGGGGGGTAGACAGATTGTTGATAAGGGGTCGGAGATAGTACTTTAGAAAATGTATGTGCAGATCGATCGAGTTACTGTGTAAAATTAACATTCCAAAATTGACCCGATAGAAGGCTCCAAAGACGTTTAGTCTGGAAAACAGCATTAGGAAAAAGCTAAACTTAGTAGATCGAAATATATTGTGTCATAAAAGTTTCCATAATCTTATTATAAGCTTCTTGCAAAGTCACGTAATATGATACCCTTTTATCGCCCACACCCAAGCCGCGTAGCTGGATCGTGTGGAGCACCAACATGCACGTCACCCGCCATTGCGCGATGTGGTCAACGCAGCGCAGTGACTTAGGATTGTCGTCAACTTGAAACTAAAGCCAGGAAACAGAAACATGGCGGTTGTAAGATATATTCATAGAAGGAATGACGCACGTGGAAAGTGAATTTGTTACGAGCGTTATAATCAGGTTAGGACTATGTTTATATGCTTTCCTTTAGTAATTGGTTAATATATATCCTTTTCATTATAATAATCGTTGCTGACGGGTTCTTTTTCTACTGTGCAGTGATGCAGGTATGATGTAATTTGCATATATCATGTTTATTTTTTTTAAACTTTTTGAGACTTTTGTAAAATATGTCTAGATATATTTACTACTGAGTTGGAGGTTAAGGCACTTTGCTTAATTCCAAACTTATCCAAGTGACAAGACAATTTATAATACCACCCTTATGGGGCCATATAACACTTTCATTGACAGCTTTTTTGAAACAATGTTGCCATTATTATCATATGGCAGTACCATTTCGCATTTCTATTATTGACTGTAAATAATAGGAATCCCAGGTCAGCTCCGTAGACCAAATTTTGTGTTTTCTGAAAAAAAATCCACTTAACATGATTGCTAAATTTTACCTGTATTTTTTTAAGGTGCAAACATATCTATTTGCTTCAAGACAATTATGTACCCATATCTAAGAATTATAAATAAATCCATAATTGGCTTAAAAGAGTTGCAGGTTACCTAAGCCAAATCTTACCACAGAAGAGTGAAACAAGGCCAAGTGGTTCACTCTCTGTCCCTCTCTTACAGAAAGGCTTAACTGTATTGCTTAAATCTACACTTTGATGGAAGACAATTCCAAAATAGGTATATCTGTCTGACATTTTCATATCATGTCCTGCTACTGACCACTTCAATCTGTAGCCATCACAAACATAACAGCATCTGTCTTTTCATTCTTGTAGTTGTCAGTGCAAACAGGAGAGACATTACTTGGTTGTTGTCTTTGCTAGAGTGAGTGAGTGAGTATGGTTTTACGCCGCTTTTAGCAATATTCCAGCAATATCACGGCGGGGGACACCAGAAATGGGCTTCACACATTGTACCCATGTCGGGAATCGAACCCGGGTCTTCTGCGTGACGAGCGAACGCTTTAACCACTAGGCTATCCGACCGCCCCTGGTCGTTACAGGAACGTAGATGGCATATAAGCAGGTGAGAACCTATTATCATATTGTTGAACCATTTTTATATTTTCTAAATACTTTTAAAGCATGTGTTCTCAGTTCTCAGTGGCATGGTTCAGAACACAAATATCATATGGATTCAACAGCACAACTGTCATAGAAGCTGTGTCCATTATAATTAGTTACAACTCACACATATGCAAAGTTATTATACATGTACCATACACATACATATATATGTGTGTACTCTATGAAAAGACCCTATACTCTACCCAGTCAATTATTCTCAGTAGAAAAATATTTTCTTTGACTGGCCTAATGTTGTACCATTTGATAACTGCTGGTTCCTAGCTTCGACTTTGGTATGTTTCTTGGTTTCTCTTGTTTTTCACCGAAGTGGCATCGTCTCATATGAAGCTCACAAATACTGTTTGAAGCAGCATCTCACTAAAATCTCATTCACTAGCTGTAAGTGATTCCTTCTCTGTTTCAGAACAATGTCTTGGAGCGTGCTGAGAGTACTTGTGGTCCTTGCTGTCATCCAAGGGGCAAGAGTATTTGCAAAGTGTCCTGCCAAGTGTTTCTGTAACGTTCAACAGACCTCTGTGAACTGTGGCGGAAAACACCTGACGGACCTCCCAGCCAATATACCTCGACAGGTAGAAAAGTTATATCTGAACAATAACAGGTTCACCACACTAGGTCCATACGCATTTTCTAACTTCACACGGCTATTGTATTTGGACCTCCGACAGAACTTTCTCCATCAGATTGACTCGGGTGTATTTTCGAACTGTTCACAGCTTCAACAGTTATACCTTACTGCAAACCTAATAGAAACAATCCATACAAAGGCTTTTGAAGGTTCCCAGCAAGTTACCTACTTGTCACTGGGAGCAAACCGACTGAAGCAGGTACCATCCCTTCCTTCCCTTGTCAACCTACAGAGTCTCATCATGGAAGGAAATAAAATCAGCAATGCAACCTTTCCAGAGAGTTATTCAGCAAACACGGCCCTCACCGACATAGTGATGAGCAACAACGCGTTAGATGTCCTCACAAACGCAACCTTTCAATCACTGAGACCATCTCAAGTCAGGAAAGTGGAAATAGCCAGAAGCCATATACAGAAGGTTGAAAGCGGGGCGTTTGAGCCACTGAAGTTGTTGATGTCTCTGAAGATTGGATACAACCCTTTGGATAGTCTACAGCTGCAAAATGTCATTCGTGGCCTGAGCCACACAAGCTTAGTGTCCTTGGACATCCGGAACCTTAGTCTTGCTGGGAGGCTTCCTTCTGAGACGTTCCTTCTTTTACGCAACACACCCATCAGTTCCTTGAAGATGCAAAGCAACCAGATTGCAAATATACCCTCAGGGGCTTTTGCCAACTTGCCCAAACTAATCCTGATTGACTTATCCGGATGTAGGATCCAAACAATTTCCGAGTCAGCGTTTGAGAACTTAACAGTACTGCAGACTCTTTTTCTGTACGACAATAGTCTAGCAATAGTTCCTCGTGGTTTGCCGTCATCACTTACTAAACTGAACTTAGACCAGAATCAGATTGATAAACTGAAAAACGGTGACTTTGATAATCTTAAAATTCTTGAAGAGTTGACCATAGGGAGAAATTCCATTTCTGAACTTCAAGAGTATGCTTTCTTGGGGCTCTCGCAGTTGCAGAAGTTACACTTGGGCCAAAATAGGATTTCAACCCTGCCAGGAAAGTTATTCAACCTATTTACGAGACTTGTGTCCCTTGAATTGAATGGTAATAATATCAAATCTATTCCTGTCAGCGAAGGTCGTTTTTCAAGTTTGGCATCCTTGGTTTATCTTAAACTCGACTCTAATGCATTATCAGATATGCCTCTTACGCTCCTTCGCCCCCTTCAGAGCCTAGTGTATTTGCATCTTGATAACAACCAGCTTGGATCTCTCCTAGCCGAAGACAGATCAGGAGAACTGTTCAGAAGCTTGGCTAAGCTTGAAGAGCTCCACCTCCGGAGCAACGATATCCACACTCTTCCTGAAGCAATGCTTGCTGAACAGAAATCATTAACCATCTTAGACTTATCTAAGAACAGACTAATTCACTGGGAACAACATTTCTTTGTGTCAACAGAGTCTCTGCGTACCCTTGATCTCAGTTTGAACTTGATTTCACTCATCAACAAGACTTCCATCAGCAACCTACGTTCACTTCAGACTCTGAACCTGTCTGGCAACCCTTTCGCCTGTACCTGCAGTGCTAGGTGGTTTTGTGGCTGGATGAATCAAACTGACATAGTCCTTCCACAGCGGTCTCTCTTCACCTGTAATCTTCCTTCGCCCTGGCAGGGAAAATCCATGTCCTCCTACTGCAATGCTAAAGTTGACTGTACTGATTACACGTTGTACTATATCATAGGGTCAGTTGGTGTAGGGTGTATTTTGACGTTCCTGATGATGGTAGTTTGTTACAGGTACAGATGGTATGTCAGGTACAGGTGGTTTAGAATCAAACGAGGACTCCGAAGAGGTAGGTCCCGTAAAGACTACATGCATCTACCAGGCGATGACAAGGTTTACGACGTGTACGTATCGTATGCTGAAGAGGACAGAGATTGGGTGGCACAAAATATCATTAGGAAGTTTGATAGTGGTGAATGTGCAGGCGAACAGTGTGAAGGTCATTACCAACTCTGTTTTAAAGACCGGGATTTTGTCAACGGGCGACCATTGATTCCCAGCATGGACGAGAGCCTCACTGCAAGCGCCTCCGCCTTGGTAATCGCCACAGATGAATATGTCACATGCAACTGGTGCTTGTTTGAATTCGATATGCTCATGGAAAACAAAGCCAGGAAGGTCATCTCAGACATAATTTTGATCAAGGTTGGCAAATTACACCAAAACATCCCCAAACTGATGGAGAGGATGATTCAGAGACATGAATATATTGAGTGGATAAGTAATGAGACTGCGGAGACGAACTTCCTGGAAAAACTCACTGAGCAACTAGGCCCGAATACTGTTGGGGGCGCAATCCAGGCCTAAGCGGACATTATCGGGACGTCCAATCTACAGAATTGGATATAATGAACAGAAACAGAGGTTCTTATATAAAAAAAATTCTATTGTGACGCGGTATACCGTAAAGTTAGCTCGTTGTGGGATTTCATGTGTGTGTTTGATGTTTGAGTGTGCAATAACTTTTCAAAATATTTGGCAGGTATATCAAACAGATCCTGCTGTGGTGCCTTTTGCTATTTACGGATTTTCGGCATTTTTATTTTTTTTCAATTCACAAGGAAACAATTTTTACTTTTTACCTTACCAGACGCTACGTAGTGCTATAGGTGTATCGTCAGCTAAGTATAAAAAACATTGCATTTAATCAGAAATGCTCATTTTTCTCGATTTCCAAGGAAACAATTTGTACTTAGTCTCATAAGCCATTCAATATCATTCATCAACAAAACTTGGCAGATACATCAAACAGAACCTGAAGGGTGATTTCATTTCCGAGGCTTAAGGGGTGCCTTTTACAATATAGGATGTTTAAAAAAAATAAGTTCCCCTTTTCCATGGAGACATGATATTCAACATTTTTTCATCAAAACTTGGTACATGTATTGATCAAAGGTCAAGTGGTGCCTTTGGCTATTTAGAATTTTATTCAAGAAATATTTTTTCTCTTTCCATGGCAACAAGCTTTAATTTGATTGTTCATAGTGGTGTGTTTCTCCCCACCATGTCTAAAGTGAATGAGTATGGTTTTACGCCGCTTTTAGCAATATTCCAGCAATATCACGACCGGGGACACCAGAAATGGGCTTCACACATTGTACCCATCGAACCCGGGTTTTCTGCGTGACGAGCGAACGCTCTAACCACTAGGCTACCCGACCGGCCCCATGTCTCTAAAACTTTGAACTACTCTTTTTTCTTAAACTGGGCACACACAAAGACCAGGTTGTCAGGTAGTGCCTTTTGCTGTTTAGGGATTTTTAGAATTCATATCTTTTCCATGTCAACAGGTTTGACTTGACCTCTCTTCATATTGGTGTATATCCGACATCGAAATACAAAGTTCCAAATCCCAATGACATGGTATTGTTTTGATAACTCAGAAACTCCTGTATTAGATAGCAACTCTTTCATCAAGTTGAACTTAGAGTAACAGTTAGGCGATTTGTCCTTTCGAATTAGTGGGATCTGGGGTGGGGGTGGGGGGATTTGTCATGACCCGATTTCTCTCCACATTGTATGTGTTGTATTCATACCAGTACATGATAGAGGTGGTATGATATGGTATGATATGGTCTTGATATGTACTTTTCATATTAATTGGGGGACATTGTGAGCAATTCTTGAACTGTTATGTAACAACACAATGTATTATGTGAACCATGGGCTGGATGGCCTTCACATTTGAATAAACTTTGATTGATTTATGTTACACTTCTTTACAGAAGTTAGGAGTGAGAATGGTTTGGGGCCGCTTTTAGCAATATTCATTAATCCAACCTGGACCAGACAATCCAGTGATCAATATTGTCAGTGTGATGATTTTGTTGGTTGGTTTGTTGTTTAACACTACACTCAGCAATATTTCAGCTATATGATGGTGGTCTGTATATAATCAAGTCTGGACCTGACAGTCCAATTATTCATATCATGAGCATCGATCGCCTCTTACGACAAGTACAGTCACCTTTTACTGCAAGCATGGGTTGCTGAACACCTATCCTTCCCCGGATCTTCACAGGTTGTCGGTGTGATGAGGCGCAATCAATCAAGTCTCAAAGCTTGACCACTTGATCCATTCAGTCGCTTCCTATGACCAGAAAATGTTGCTGGGGACCTAATTCTAACCCTTAATCCCCAAGGAGGAGCTGACTTGATTAACCAATAATAGGACTTAGTCAACCTGTGTAGGGCTCTCTGTGACCTAGATCAAAGTCACATAATTCCTTCACAACATCTTGTCAAGGTTTGGTTTTGTCATTTTATGCAGCATCAAGCGATATTCCGACGGTTAGGCAGTCTGGAACAGACAAAGCCAGTTGATTGATATCATGAGCAAAGATGCTAGCCACTGGAGTACATGTATGTTGACACGCTTCCTGTGAAGATAGGAATAAGGTGTTCAGCAACCCATGCTTGCCATAAAAGGCGACTATGTTTGTTGTAAGAGGTGACTAACAGGACAAGGTGGTCAGGATTGCCGATCTGTTTGACACACGTCCTCAATGCTCAAGATGTCAATCTCTGAATTGTCTGCTCCTGACTCGAATATTTACAGACCGCTGTAATATAGCTGGAATACTTCTGAGTGTGGCAAACAAAACAAACAAAATGTTGACACGCAATCCACTACCTCCCCGACCTTGACCACCCAATCCATCAGGTCCCCTCACTCCACAAGCACTGCCTGCTGGGGACCAACTATAACCTGGGATTTTCCTAAGAATTAATGCAGAGGTTTCCTTGAGCTACAAAATAGGTGAGAGAGTTTGACCTGCCTAAACAACATCAGCGAGGGACACCAAGAATGCGATTAAGCAAGGGACACCAAGAATGCGATTCACACTTTGGTAATGAACCCTAGTCTTCAGCTTGACCAACTGACTACCTGGACAGACCAGAAGAACAAGACAAAAACAAAAGCTACCATACCAGCAAATTTATTTCATACATTTTTCTACACAGCAAAAATACAAGTCATTGAAATTAATATCAACATTCATTTTGAAACTTACAGAAAGGTAGCCTGGCTACAAACAAACTGATATGGTGTTGATATGACCTAATTATTGGCAGGTCATTAACAATTCAATGTACAAAATGTTACAAACGGCAGCTAAAGTAATATAGTAACCAGAACCTCAAATGATATACAACTTGAACAGTTTCATTGTCTTCTTTGGACTCATTGGTTGGCTGGCTGGTCACATGACAGCTGACTCCTCCCACCAGGCTGGTGGAAGCTGACACAATGAAGAAGCATCTCATCCTTACTTGTTGATGTTGAAATCACATGACACCTGACACTTCCTGGTCACATGACAGACACCCATATGCTCATTGGCTGATTATAGGATCACATGATGCCCAACATGGCCAACAGTGATGGAACTTGATTGAAGAATCATTGTATGTAATGAAGAAAGAAAAGTGGCCTACCTGTGAAATTAAAACAGAGATGACCTCATTAAGTTGGTTAAAGAACTGATTGAAAGTGGATTGACCATCCATTGACAACATACAACTAAGATATTTTCACTGTTTTGAGGTAAACAATATTTTCGGATGTGATCGTATTACCATAGTGAACATAGAACCCATCGTGATGCACCAGGGCTGCGAACATTGTGGGTTTCAAATAAGAATAAAAACAAAAACCTTCCTAACATTTCATATAACTGGGTATGCCCTGATTAAAGAAACATATCTTATCAATTCTAGAATTCTTGAAGATTTATCCAGTGTAAAGCTTGGATATTATTTTAATTTTCACAAACATATTCCCTTTTTATTGTTTTAGGAATATTATGGGTAGGGACAATCTGGACAAGGATGTGAATAGTCTCACTCTTAAGAGCATAAAATATAATATGTCAATCTTAGCCATGGTCTAGTGGATAGAGCATCTGCCCGGAACAGAAAGATTGGTTGTTTGATCCCCGGCCGTGTCAAACCAAAAGATGTTAAAAGTTCATACTTGTTGTTACTCTGCCTGGTGCACAGCATTAAGGGAATAATACAAGGACTGTTTGGCTCGTTTGTACAGAGTGTCTGATTTGGATATACATGTTAAACTGAGGCAGGTTCTCTGTGGGCTAGCACTATAAAACTGGCATAAGTCTGAACTAGTATAAGCGCACACGCACACACGCACCCCTTGCAAAAGAGCAAAAAACCTGAATGTGACATTAAACCCCATTTCACCTTACCTAAGCCAAAATCTATATTAATAATCGTAAAGGTGTATTTTGGGGGACTCCTGTTTCCTCTTGTCTACAAGAGAAGGCTGTAGAACCTATACCCTCGGTGCACCACAACCAACTATTCATATCAACCTGGAGTGTCCTCCACACACTGAGGGATGAACATTTTTAAACAATTCCTGTCCCTCGGACGACAAACAAAACATATAAATTGAACCAATAGCAAATTTGAGCTACATTTACAAAAATAGAAACACATAAAAGTTGAATATCTCCAATGTATACAGAAAGGAAACAATCTTGGAACCCTATTGATGCTGGGCACTGCATATTCATGCATTTCATGCTCCCTATCGTTACCAGTACTTTATCTCATTTCTTTTTGTGTTAACCTTATTAAGAGCTCCACCGCTGCCTCCTCCAAGACTGTACCTAGAAATGAAAATAATTTGTTTAGTACATTTTCGGTGGAATACAATGAGTGAAAAGCAGGTCCCCGGGCTGTAGTATAATCTGCAATAAGGACTTTAGAGCTTGTCAAAACCTTTGTCATAAGTAGTCGATCCAAAGTCTGCCTTTTACAAACGTTCCTCATTGACTGTACTGTGTCTTCACATTGGGCCAGATTGGTCACTTAGCAAGACACTATTTGGTTCAAATCCCTGTAGCTGATCCTCCCATAGTCAACATTAACAGGTAATGGCTATATCAGAAATATGGTAGCAAGCTTTACCATAGACTAGTCAAGAATTACTAGTAAATGCTGCATCTATCCATGGACTAGTCAAGAATAACTAGTAAATGCTGCATCTATCCATGGACTAGTCAAGAATAACTAGTAAATGCTGCATCTATCCATGGACTAGTCAAGAATAACTAGTAAATGCTGCATCTATCCATGGACTAGTCAAGAATAACTAGTAAATGCTGCATCTATCCATGGACTAGTCAAGAATAACTAGTAAATGTTGCATCTATCCATGGAGTAGTCAAGAGCAACTAGTAAATGCTGCACCTATCCATGGACTAGTCAAGAATAACTAGTAAATGCTGCACCTATCCATGGACTAGTCAAGAATAACTAGTAAATGTTACATCTATCCATGGAGAAGCCAAGAAAAACTAGTAAATGCTACATCTATCTTGAATAATGTAGCAAACTTCAGTAGGTGTCAGAATTGAGTCGGGATATCTTTCAGAAACCAAGGACTCATCTAGTGTTTTGTTACTTGTCCAATAAATACATGTGAGTACCGCCCTGTGGTGCAGACAAATAAATGTGTAAAGATGCACAAAGTTACAAGAGCGTTCACAATATTTTACAATTTCCTCAAATGTTTAACATTTGGCAAGTCAGATTTGATAGTAAAAATCAACATTCTTTTGAACACAAAATACAGTTTTCGGTTTTTGGTCACCAGCTGATTATTAGATGTGTGAATATAAAAAAGTCACTTTGAAAACTATTTTTGAATACTTGACAAATTAATTAAATATGTTTTAAATATAATATTTATAAGGAAATGATTACAAGAATTATTGACACTTGATAAGTACAGTTTAACCCAATAACTAGGGCAGTGAACGCTTCATTCTATGCAATACACACAGTGGTACATTTATCACCTATTGTGACAACAGGCATCTCAAACGTCACTCACGGTAGTCAATATCGGGCACTACTTATCATTACTCAAAACTGAAGACTTCCTCAGCTCCCCAACTGTATCGAGTTCTGTGATTGGTTGACTGATGACCTTGACACTCATCCTGTCAGGGGTCAATCTCCGCCAATGCAGTGGTAACGAAAGGAAATCAAAACAATTAGAATTTAGTTCGAAGAACTTCCGGGTAAGTCTGTTAGGCCTTTCATCATTTACTAGTTGGTTTACAATTATTTTGGCCAAAACTTCAATGTACATATGTGGTCGAATATGTTTTTTTTAATTCAAACTTCCAGATAAGCATTGCTATTAGTAAAAAAGACCCAGACTAACAGGTCACACCATTTAAACTACAGTTACAAAACGATACCAAAAGACAATAGTGTTTTTTTTGTTAGAATAAAGATTTTTATACATATTCACCATTTCTTACAAAATGAGGTGATGAAATCTGTTTTTTTTTCATTTCACCTACTTGTAAAACAGTTGGCCTAAAATTTGTTTGTCAGAAGTCATTTTATTTTCCTTCCAATGTCAGGTTTTTCTTATTGACAGGCCTTGTAAACCAACTGACAAGAACATAAGGCCGAATGATATATGGACTACAAAATAGGAATGAAGGTAAATCCCATGATTCCACTGTATTTATTATACATTACAAATTCAAACCTTTCAAAAACTTATATTCATTCACATTTACAAAGTCAGAACACATATTTAACGATGTCTCTGCAAATGTGAGATTTGTCATTTTGACACAGACAGCAACAAGAATGACTTGCCTTGCACCACTTATCGAACTGTTTGGATGCAGAGCATCTTAGTGTTAAATGAAGGTACCATTTCCTCCTAAGGTCAACATGAATATCAGAGGAAGTGTCACAAGGCAAGAAAAAACATAAAAACAAAATTATTACCACTTTATGAAAGCAGCTTAAGTCTTTAATTGACAAATCATCCAGAGATGGTAGGTCCTGTATAAAGAAACAAACATTCATACAGTCGCCATGGTAACCATGATTACATGCAGAACATCACTATGGTATCCATAGTTACATGTGTGTCACAGAAGGGAATACACAATCTTTTAAGGATACATTTGTGTTTCTATTGATGATGTATCACGATGTCAATGGAAAATATGTACAAAAGCCAAACTATTTCCCCCTTCCTTTCACCGATAATCCTACAAATGTTTCAAAAAGTACAAAAGTTAATATAGTGCATGCTCTTTTCAATCCTCAGCTTCTTAATAGTTTATTTTTATTTAAAAAAATCGTATTTTCAAGGCTTTGAAAAACTGGTTGCTCATCTCACGTAATGATCCAAATGACAGATTTGTTTTTTCTGAAAGTGAGATTGGAATTCTGATCATGGAATATCGGTTAAGGCAAGTAAAATCAAGAAAGCAAGTATGAATTAGTCCGGGCCGTTTCATTTTAGGGCTGATCAATTTTTTATATTGGGGGTTCATTTTATATAAAAAAAAAAATTTAACTTCATAATCAGCAAAATATGGACCCATTTTCCTTGCAAATATAACAAAAAATACATGATATATCAGTGTGAACCTCTGTGTCAGACATTCATGCTTTAAAAAGGAACCGGTTGAACAACAGTTCACACAAACCGTCTCCTATGTATGGCTGCTCTTACTGCTTCTGCAGTCAAAAACAAATAAAATACTGTAAAACTCAAAAACTGAAATCCTACCAGAAGTCATCTCTGAAAGGATAACCTACGAACCATTGAAATCCAATAATGCATGATATGCGATAAGTCATGTTTCCACCTACAAGTATGTTCTACCTTTCTATACTCACCACCAAAAGAAACACGAACCATAGAAACATATAGAGAAGTTTGTACGTTATGAATAGACGTTTCCAGTGTGTACCACTTGATGACCAAACTAACAATCGGTCAAGTGTTACCACAGAGTGTCTTTATTCCTATCACGATGTGCCACATGTGATTTCCAAAATTTACACGCTAAACCTGCACGAGAGAGATATAGTGCATCTCGAGTTATGGATCTATGACGTCACATGATGCGTTCATGAGCATCGGTTCACACAACATAACAGTATATTCATTTGTACGTTGAACAAATCTAATATCTCTTGAATATGAGTAATTCTTCATATATTAACCAACATGTATGGTATTCGTGTTTCTTTTGTCGGTGAGTATAAAAACATCCAATATCTACCCTACTGTATAAACATTGCCTCCTACGTGTATATATACTTGCTTACTGCAATCACTTGCTTGATAACGGTGTTAGAACCTACACCGAAACGTCGCTCTTAATTGTAATAAAGAAGTTGTTCATCCATAAATTCTTATCTTTACTTAGTACTGCAACTTCTAAATGCCTATCAAAGAAGTTAATCTGATAAACTTGAGGTCAACATCCAATAAGTACGGAAATGAGGTCACCAAGCACAAACTACTTTTAATGTAGTTACATATTCCAATATCTGCTTGATCATTAAATAAATAATCAAAACCCATTCTAACTTATTCGCTGTAATTCCATGTAGTTTCAAATTGGTAATTGATACGCAGATGTCCCAAAATCCCAAAATAGCTTTCTCAGTCTTATGTGTTGTATGATTAAGATAACTTTGAGAATCAGAAATATTTGCTCGACATTACAAACAGCTGGACTGAATTTTAATTACAGCTTTCAACCTGTTCAACAAAAGTTTCCCTTTCAGAATTATTCTATATTCTAACTTGGACGTGTTTCAACATACCCTGCCAAGAGCTGCTCTATGATTGTATGTCAAAATGGTGTTCTTTAAAAATATGTCAAAACTATAAAAACACAAGGGAGGAAAATACAGCCCTGTTACAAACCAGTGCGTATGACAATAACATGTAAACGTAGAGAAGCTTCAGATCCTAATTCTACCGGACAGATTGACTGGATAAAGGAAATCCACTTATCTGGCTGTTCACTTATCAGACAGGGATGGTGGCATAACACAACCCTAACCATCCACTGCAAACATCTGAAACAAAGGTGGATTAAATAAGAACACCATATTCAAACAGAGCTCTATGTTCATATGGACAAACAAAATGTATATATACCAATACTGCATGTTCCAACATCTAGGCAAAAACATACATTAATTGTTGCCTTTTCAAAATCATTTACCCCATAAAAAGAAAACCGTAATCTACCAGATTGAGAGGCCCACTGGGGTTGATCTGATTCACTTGTCAAAACTTTGTACCATCATGTAGCATGTCAACATCAGACGTTCTTGCAAGTTACAGAACTCAGGATATTTCTTGACAACGTCATTTAAATCCAAATAGTTAAACATTACTTAACTCAAAGTGATATAAAATTAACCAACTTTTAGCAACAAAATCAAAGCCAATACAATCCTACAATATATGTACATACAAAAACAAAAGCTGGTTCAATGATAAAGTTCCTGTAAAAAATCAGTCTATGTTTTTGGTTTGCGTTGTCACAGGAAATCTACAGCTTTTCCTGAATGAAGTGATGGGTGAGCGCTTGGTTTATTGATAACCTCTTGGAGGGATCAAGCATTATTGTCCGTTCCAACAAGTCTTTGAGTTGAGCAACTTTGCGCAGCTGGTCGTCCGGTAGCCTCTGGTATCCAACCATCTCCGCCAATAGGTCCTTGTTAGGGTTGATATTGCTCAGCACGGTGACCTTCTCCTGCAAGCACAAAACACACTCATTGGCTGCAGTTCATTCTGAGGGAGCAGTTTCAGTCCCTGTTGTATTCCGTTTATTCATAGTTTTGCACCTGTTTGACTGGCGGCAGACACTTTTATGAAGAACGTATCCATGGCTAGAAAGGCTTATTGAACTGAATCTGGAGATCACTAGTGTAAACATACAGACACTTTCGGTAAGCAATATAACAAATGTAATCTTCCAGTCAAAATGAAATCAGGATATTAATTTCATTTAAACATATCTCAAAAAATAAAATGAATAATAGTCTGTTTGTAAAGAGTTTTTTTTTTTCATTTAACACAAACACCTCAAACAATTATTGGAATGATTTAATAAAAGCAATGCACAATTCAAAAACTGACATTGTATAAGTAAACCTATGTAATTTTTACATGATTAAAACCAGCTTCTGACTCACATGTTAAAATTCTGCAGTGTATTCTGAATTCTGCGGCAAATGCAAAATTCTGCACAAGGTCTGCACAAAAAGTGATTTTCTGCAAAATAGGTACATTTCTGCACAGAGTGGACATTTCTGCAAAATATTCCATGACCGCAAAATCTCGGAACATAGCAGGACTGTAGTTTGAGTTGTAATGTTGCTTTCAATTAGGTCACAGCATGTCGGCTAAACATGCTAAATGAGGAATGAAAGTCTGAAGTGATACAGATCCCAGATGCTTTCCAAGCAAAACCAGAATCATAACCAGAGAAAATCTGGTATTCGAACCCACCTTCGTAGGATTCTGCATGCTTAAGGGTCGCAACTCTGTAAAGCAAAATTTGCTGCCAGGGGCATGTTGCTTGAGATATGTTCAACTGAGAATGTCTATCCAATCTTTATCTTGGAGCAGGTAACTTACCCTCTGTGTGACTTTATCCACCTCGTGGTACAGGAAGTTGTAGTTGCCGTCGAAGTGCTGTTCCTTAAACATGCCCTTGCGAATCATCTTATTGGGCATTTTACCTTTCACGTCCATGACAAACTTGAGCATCTCATTGTTGGAGTTGCCTGGGAATAAGATCTTTCCTGTGTACAGCTCGTAGATGGTGCAGCCTACTGACCACATGTCGATGGCATGGTCGTAACCCATGCCGATGACTGTAAATGAATAATAGTAAACCCACGTCTTACTCTTTCTGACAAATATGGAGACATTGAACGTTCTTGGCTACATATACTTGGCTATATATACTCTGCAGTGCCTTAGACCACTGGGCCACACATGCCACCGGGTATGGATGCAGCTACATCATCATCATCATCATCATCATCATCAACATCAACATCATACATTTATATAACACAGGTATCCAGGTACAAGTATCTGCTTTAATGTGGTTTTATTTGTTCCCCCGACCAGTGGACCTGTTTGTCTTCCAGTTATCATTCTCAACTCCCTGGGGAGTATACATCCCAAGCTGCCTGCAGTTGGTGGAGGGTTATTACATCCACATCACATATCGGGTACTTATTCCCTGCTGGGCGACCAAAGGAACCTTTGAGCTAAGTCACTTGCCGAGGATGACACCACGAGTTTTGAGACTTGTGCTTCGGGTGTATGAATGTATTCGTATTTCCGCCATCTGGTGGGTTCTTTTGAGTGCACAGGGTGTATCTACTGTACACTAGGGGCAGTGACAAAACACAGCATATGGGTGAGGAAAGAAACCTTGCATCCAAGATCTTGTGAGGGAAAAAACATGTGATGTTCATGGGTTAGTATTTTGTAATTCAGGCAACTGTAGACCAACAGATGAATATACGCATCACAAAATATGATGCATCAGACAGGTTGGAACAACTCAATCAAACTTGTTTGGACTGAATTGTTTGATAGGAATTACACAGAAGTTGACGGATGACAAAGTAGCCACAATTTATGGATAACAAAAAGTCAAGTGGTATAAGGATCTTGACAACGGTATAAGGATCTTGACAACGGTATAAGGATCTAGACCGAAACGTTGCCTTTACAGTATTAAAGAAGTTGTTATCCATAAATTGTGTCTACTTTGTTGTTTGGACTGGGTTGGGTTTAAGGATGTTTTGAACATCATTTTAGTTGTATCAAGGCACATCATCTTGATGTGGGAAGAAGCCTCAAGTGATGCAGATCTGAGACATTTACCACTTTGAATTTCAGGCATGCCCAAGGGACACAACTCTGCACACTGAATTGCAGTGCCTTAGACGACTGGAGCACCCTTAACTAGGAATTCCGTGACAATATTTGGTATTCTGTAAACAAACACTTGCAATAATATGTTCCACAAGGCAGGGTTAGAAACTAACAGTTTTTGTCCACTAGTCCTTATAATGATAACATATAGCAAATCCCTTAAAATGGGCCAATTTCTACTAGTCCTTGGGATACCTTTACTATTGGGCAGTTTGGTAAGGACTACAGGACTAGTGCCAATTTCTAACGCTGCAAGGTGGTATTTCAAGGGACGCCAACAGGCATTAACATCATTATCATCATTATTGTTAGCATAGGATTATTCTGAACAGTGTTCAAAATCACATGAATTATATGATGCATCTGTCAAGGTAATAACACTAATGAGACAATCTAAGACTTAGGGGTCCCTCGATTTAAAGTTGATTGCAGCAAACCCTAAGAACCCAAAGATTCACTTTAGTTTCCAGGACTGCCAAAGACTTATGCATGGACATACAGGATTACTGCGAAGACAAAACCTGACATATGTCTATCACTTACTGATCTCTGGAGCTCTGTAGAACCGACTGACGAGGTATGGCGTGATGTCATTCTCGGACACGTGAGAAGCTGAGCCGAAGTCACACAATTTCAGCACCAGTTTGGATTCATTTACCTGAAAGAATAGTCGAAACAAATACATGAAATAACTTGAAAGAAAACAAGGAAACATCTACAGACCAGTATACCCAGCAGAGTTATTCCTGTTTAGTTTACAACCAGTCTGCTGTGCATGCTGTGGTGGTTGTGGTGGTGGTTGTGGTGGTTGTTGTGGTGGTGGTGGTGGGACAAAATTCCATGTCAGTTGCCTAACTAGGCTTGGTAACTGCTAGCATGCTGAACATCAGTGTCAGAAACTAACAGTTTTCGTCTACTATTCCTTATAATGATAACATATAGCAAAACCCTTAAAAAGGGCAAATTTCTACTAGTCCTTATGGTACCTTTACCATTGGGCAGTTTGGCAAGGACTACAGGACAAGTGCCAATTTCTAACGCTGAACATATTAGTATATTTATATACTTGTCCCATCTCACACTATGCATTTCTCTTTCCTTCGATCTTGGTGCGGAAACTCTCGAGAACAAAGTTTACAGCTTCAAAAAAATACTACACCTGAACACATCCCAACATCACCATGGTCGCTACCTAAACAAAGAGTCACATATTGTAATCCCTTGCATAGTGACCATACAGAAGGTGACCACATTACTTGACCTGATATATCATTCTCTTTCTTATTTCTTGTTGCTGCCTTTTGAAGAACCCGAGGTTGAAGACTGGTTGGGGGAAAGGCGTAGGCATTCAGATTCTACGACGAGATGTCTAGAGTGTTGTGGTCCCAAGACTTTGGGTCTGGGATAGAAGAGTTGAGCTTGAGTAGCTTCGTGTTGAAGCGGGTTGTGAAAAGGTCGACGTTTTGGCTGGAATAAAGGCAGCAAATCCACTGAAAAAGCATGGGGTGGAAGCGCCATTCCGTCGGTGATGCTTGGTCTGGTGGGACAGGGAGTCTGCTCTGATGTTGTGAATCTCTGGGATGTGTATCGCCCGAACTTGTATGCACGGAGATCTGACCAGCTGGAAGAACACCAGAGCCGTCGCCAGGATAGACGCCGGCTTGGTGGAGCCCATCTTGTTGATGTACCCTACTACGGTTGTCTGATTGGATCATGAGTTGCGTAGCAAATGGGATACTGCGAGGATGACTGCCTTGAATTCCAAGTTGTTGATGTGGAACTTCCTGTGTCCTAGGGACCAACACCCTGCCGCTATGAGATGGGCTCCCCAGCCCACAGTTGAGGGTTGAACGGCTACAAAGAGACTCTCACAAACATTTGACTTTCGTAGCAGCCACTGGAGATGCTGGTGTAATGACAATGGTAGGCGGATCAGAATCTGACAGTTGTCGTCTTGGACAGTTGTCGAGTTGGAGTTGGCCTCTTCTGTGAGTGCTTGTGCCAAGGTTATCAGACCTAACAGCTGTTGCCATATGCGAAGAGGCAAGGGCTGTTTGAGTTTCATCTGTCCGAGGGAACGAACATGTTGCCCAGGTCAGTATAGTATAGAGAGGTGTACGCCAGGCAAGGTAGCATCTACTAACGTCTTTTAGTATGACACGGTCTGGGATCGAACACATGAGCTTCCGCTCTCTGCGCAAAATTTATCCATTAGACCATGGAGGGGTTTGTCAGATAAGTGGGGGTATTGATGGCAGAGGCCCAGGAGGGTAGAAACAATCTATGCAAACTGGCTTTTTTCCTTGTCCAATATTGACATGTAGTTGTAACAGGAAGTTTAAAATAAATAAATGATGTTTTCTTTAGGTTCAAACACATTTCCAAACTGTGGCGATAAGAAAGAGAAGGACATATGAAGTCAAGTCATGTGGTCAGCTTGTGTATGGTCGCTATTACAATGCATGACCCTTTTTTTAGGTAGTGACCATGGTAATGTTGGGCTGTGCTCGGTCGTAGTGTTTTTTTAATGCTAGAAACTTTGTTCTATGGCATTTCCACACCAAGATCGAAAGAAGAAGGAGAAATGCATAGTGTGAGATAGGATAAGTTTAAAATACAAGCATTAATAATGTTCCATTCCATACACCAAGTAAATGCTCCATACTTATTACTAGTCAATGGATCTGAGTGCACTCATATTACTTTGCAAGCTCCCTTGGACATATCAAACACAACTGGCATCCCTAATGATGTGACTGAGAGTTGAGCTGCACTTCACCAAGTGAAGTTCAATCCACAGGACCTAGTCTCCGTTTATCACCTCATATGTGAGGTATAGGACACTTATCGTGCTCTGGCAATCCCACAAGAAGTTGACATCATAAATCATACACTGATCTTGTGCAAAAGTAGTAAACATATCCACTACCAAACATCACTTCATCCATGTGATTCACCGATTGACATCATGAGCATCGATCTATGCAATTGGGACACAATGACATGCATCAACCAAGTCAGCGAGCCTGACCATCCGGCCAGTTAGTCACCTCTTACAGTATGGGTTGCTAAAGACCGATTTTTACCCAGATCTTCCCGCATGTAGTGCTGGAAGGAATATGTTATCAGAGAGAGAAATATACCTACCAAGATGTTGTCAGGCTTAATATCAGCATGCAGAATGCTGCATCTCTTGAGCAACTTGAGAGCCAGGAAGAGTTGTTGGCTGTAGGAGCGCACCGCCTTGATGTGCAGGCCGATGTCCTTGCCATACTTCTTGAGGACCTCGCGCAGGTTCATGCTGAAACACAAACCTCACAGCCATCAGCCTCTACTGGGATGAAACACTGTACAGCGAATTAGATGACTGGATCACCCATGTCCCCCCATTTCCATACTATACACAGAGATCCAGATAAGCTGCGTATCTGCGTAACATACGCATCAGAAATGCAGAAATACGCAGTAAAATAAAATCCAAGCGTATCAAATAAGCAACGAACATTACAGATATGCTACAAAAATAAAACTTGTGCGTATCTTCAAAATATTGTGAAGTAACCTTGCGTATTCGATTAGCAAATCAGCAACTTATTTTGAAATTATAAACGGGCATGCCGTCAACCTTGCCAAACTCCATGATGACAGTTACGTCACGATCATTTGCCATCACACTTTCTTGTGGAAGTATCGTGGTATTTTTTAGTCCTATAAAACTCTCGAACCCACACGACACCAGTTTGCAGGGACTAGATGAATAGTGTTTTTAAATATTTAACTTCGATACCCACATGTGTAAAAAGTAGTGGGTAACAGAAATTTGAATACTCAGATAGAATTACTGATACCCAATGATTTTAAAATGCATGGGTAAAATACCCACAACACCAAAAGCTTATCTGGAGCTCTGTATACATGCAAGCTTTGAACAAAGTCCTGAGTGTTAATTAACTTTCCCTGGTTGGGACTAGTCCTGTAGTCCTTGCCAAACTGCCAAATTGCTAAGGTGTCCTGAGGACTGCTTGAAATTTGCCCTTTGTAAGGGTTTTCCTATATGTTATTCTAAGGACTAGGGGCTAAAACAGTTAAGTTTCTATCTATATTTTATGTCCAGCTGACCTGAGAGATTCAAACACAAGACAAAGATGGTTCTTGTGGAAGAAGTGTCTATACAGTCGGAGACAGTGGAATTTGTCATCGGGGTCGGCATCGTTCAGTTTCCTCAGAAACTCAAGCTCTTTCAAGCCGGTCTTGTGCCTGAAACATGAAGCAACATGAGTTTCTATGTCCTGTTTCTAATTTGAAACCTTATGCAAAACATTGGGCGTAATGGCCAGTGGACCATCTCTCACCAACAATCAAATATTTAATCAATTTAACTGTCCGATGTACAAGGATTCCAGTTACTGGCAATTACAAGGTTACGACCGGAAAAATAAAACTTGGACCCGGCAATTTCAAAATTCTGGACAGTAAATACATTAAAGTAGTTGTACACTAGATGTCCCCGAATTGTTACATCACCAGAGGGAAGCAGTTACTCATACATGTTGAGACCAGTGTTTGAAACAGTTTTAAAACCCAACAAGACAGTCAGGCAGGTGACCTTCAGTGTTGCCTGCCAATCTTCAAAGTTACCTGCCTGCATTCAGACATTATAAAGATTGAAAAATCGCGAAAAACACAAGACAAATTGCATCTTGATTCAGTTAAAAAAATGCAAACAATTACTTGAGTATATACAAGGAGTAATAATAAAACTGTATGTATATACGTAAGTAGTCTTATAATTTCATGCAACCCGACAGGAATGCTACCAGCCACAGGCAAGCAGGCAGGCCATTATTTCGAACACTGGTTGAGACATGAGTGAGTGAGTGAGTGGGGTTTTATGCCGCTTGTAGCAATATTCCAGCAATATCACAGCGGGGGACCAGAAATGGGTTCACACATTGTACTCATGTCGGGAATCGAGCCTGGGTCCTCGGCGTGACGAGCCAACGCTGTAACCACTAGGCTACCCGACCGCCCCGGTTGAGACATGAAGAATAAACCAGTCTGGAGTCAACAGCAACTGCTGACAACAGCTACGTACGGAGGGTTATGAAAATGGCAGTGGCCTATCAGAATGTTACAAATTGGCTCATTGTTGAAATACGAAATCAGGCCAATACCCATGGTTAAAGTGGAGTGTATCCTGACTTGGGGTGTACTCACATCATCTCATTGTTTCGGATGATCTTGATGGCGACATCCTGGGTCCCGCGGGCAGCGTCCCGGCCCCTCACCACGTTACTGAACACCCCCTGGCCAGTGTAGCCGTACACATTGTACCGCTTGTCCAGGGTCTCGCTGATCCGAACACCTACAAGCACACAGACGAACATGCTGGAATCAGTGAGTGAGTGAGTGAGTATGGTTTTACATCACTTTCAAGAATATTCCAGCAATATAACGGCAGGGGACACTACAAATGGGCTACACACATTGTACCCATGTGGGGAATCAAACCCGGCTCTTTAGCGTGACGAGCCAATGTTTTAACCACTAGGCTACCCCACAGTCCCCATGCTTGAATCAACACAAATACTCTCACATTGTTAAAGGAGTGAATTGGTTTCAACGCTGATTTTAACAGTTTTCCAGTTGTATCACGGCGTGTCAGCTTCATGTGGGAGGAAAGCCTGTAGTGATGCAGGTCTCATACATTTAACACACTGGTGAAACCCACGAGCATGGGTATGTTGCTGACAAACCTAGAAACATTATCAGGGTGCACCAGGATTAGAACCTACAGACATAGGATTCTAGCATGACCTGGGAATTCACAGTTACTGGCATCAAATGACATCAGGGAAAAATAAATTATTGTTCTGTATAGCTCAGCAACAATCCAGTCCAGCATTATATATTATAAGGAGCGTCAACTCACGATAGTAGCCCTCTGCATCATCCCAGTTGTCCATCAAGTTGGGGTTGTCATGGACACCGCCTACAGGACGCACAAACCCGGGACTCTGAAATTACACAATAGACACATCATATACATGTAAGTGAAGATGATATCGGGGATGGTTTTATGATGCTTTTAGCAATATTCTTATTGATGGCATTGATAGCATTGACAGTACCAACAGTATTATCGATAGTATTGATAGCATTGGTATCGATAGTATTGGTATCAACAGTATTGATAATATTGCCAGTATTGATAGTACCTACAGTATTATCGATAGTATGGATAGTATTGGTGTCAACAGTATTGATAATATTGACAGTATTGATAGTATTGACAGTATTGATAGTATTGGTATTGATAGTATAGGTATCAACAGTATTGACAACATTGATAGTATTGACAGTACCGACAGTATTATCGATAGTATTGATAGCATTGGTATTGATAATATTGGTATCAACAGTATTGATAATATTGACAGTACCGACAGTATTATCAATAGTATTGATAGCACTGGTATTGATGGTATTGATAGTATTGAAAGTATTGATAACATTGGTATTGATTGTATCGATAGTATTGACATGATCAATAGCATCGGTAGAACTGACAGTATTGACAGAAGCGATAGCATTGATTGTTTGTTTATTTGTTGTTTAACGCCGCACTCAGCAATATTCCAACTATATGATGGCGGTCTGTAAATAATCAAGTCTGGACCAGATAATCCAGTGATTGATATCTTGAGCATTGATCCATGCAATCGGGATCGATGACATGCCTCAACCAAGTCAGTTAGCCTGACCACCCGATCCCGTTAGTTGCCTCTCACAACAAGCATAGTCACCTGTTAGGGCAAGCATGCGTTGCTGAAGACCTATTCTATCCCAGGATTTCTCAATGTGTATTGATAACTGAGATAAATGAAACACTAAAGTGGTATTTTTTCAGAATGAATGTCACTATACCCCACTCTGGTACAATGCCTTTCTACATGAAGATCTAAGGACACCTCCATAGGAGGTTACGTGAACCCTGAGCCAAATTAGACAGCCCAATCTACATTAATTATGCGTAGGTTGTTGAAACAATCACACACCAACTTTCTAAACAAATTCAGCTTCATTTTCATACCACCTTCGTTTGGAAATTTCAGTTCTAACAAAGGAAAGCCCAGACAGAACACAAATATGCCTTCGATGTTATTCCAATTTGATGTAGATGCCATGGCATCTAGTCTAAGAGACACAGCCTGGACGAACACACCACTATGAACAGAGTCAATGTCAAATTTCTTGCCATGGAAATGGAAAAAATATGATTTCTAAAAATCCTTAAATATCAAAAGGTACCAGTTGACAGACCAGGGTTTGTGTGTGCAAAGTTTCATGAAAGAATACCTATTAGGTTCTGAGATATGGTCCGGACAAACACACCACTATGAACAGAGTCAAAATCAAACATTTATAAACAAAATAAAAACTTTAAAAATTCCTTTTTAGAATAATGCACCAACGGACAACTTGGTCTTTGTGTGTGCACACTTTCAAGACAGAATACCTATTAGTTTTCGAGATACGGTCCGGACAAATACATCACTATAAACAGAGTTAAAATCAAATTGTTGCTATAGAAACGAAAATGTTTTTGTGTGTGCAATGTTTCATGAAGGTATACCTATTAGTTTTAGAGATACAGTCCAGACCAAAAGATTATTTCAGATGGACTGACAAGCTGATTACTCTAAACCCCTGCATGACACACCGGGGGCACAAAAATAAGATACGTTGATCTGAATACTTCACTCATTCATGCCAAGAAATTAGAAGCCTTGAGGATGATTGGCCAATTAGAAAGTTCACCTGACGCGACCATCTATGGATGTGTCCACAGGTCATCACAGAGAGGTATACTGACTCCGAACCAACCAGTCCTTGTTTTATCCCCTTACTGCTGAACACCAGGCAGGGTAACAACAAGTACCATCTTTTAACATCTTTGTATGACACAGGCACAGAGGCGGCCAACTTCTATAAGGTAGTTATAGTCTTCTCTGCACCCCTTAAAGGTTTGCTAGTTTTGTCTAGAATAAATACATTTCCTTCCAGTCAAGCTGCCTGACAACTAGAAACTGCTTTAACACTTACAGAGTAGGTTTCACTGAACATGTCATTGTCTTCAGCAAACATGTCCGCTGTGCCATTGGATTTCTTCTTCTTTTCACCATCTAGAAATATAAGAATGAATTTAATTTGTTCCAAGAGAGCTGAGCAGCCCTCTATGTAACGACCATTTTGGTCGTCAATGTGACTTCAATCTATGATTGGCAACCTAAATTTATCTACTGTTCGCCACTTGGCTTCTTAAAAATATACATTACTGGCAACAATAATTGTTTCTGCCACGAATAATGTCGAATCATGTAATATTGCATGTGTACTTGTTCTGGGGGATTTTGTACCAACTTTCAACCAACTTAAGCCTTACAAAAATAATCTAGTGGTTCCAATTAACCGACCGACCCCATAAATGCTTCTGACTCACGTTTTTTCACTATTAATTCACTAGACTGACATTTGCTCCGCCCTTTTTCTTGCTCCCCAATGATTGCAATGGATTTCGTATAACCACACCCAGCGTTAGAAATCGGCACTAGTCCTGTAGTCCTTGCAAAACTGCCCAATAGTTAAGATATCATAAGGACGAGTAGAAATTTGCCCTTTGAAGGGTTTTGCTATATGTTATCATTATAAGGACTAGTGAACTAAAAATGTTAGTTTCTGTGTCAATGAACATTTCAGTGGCTCCATGCAGCGGTGTGAGGATTCGGTTACGCTAAATGTTTATACAGTGTGCAACTGTCTAGTTTAGGTCAGGTACCTTCTTATAATTCTGAGTCAAGTTACTCTGTAGGTCAAGTACCTGTATTTTGGGGGAGTCTAGAATTTCCTTGTTCAGTCCAAGTGACTATAGTCATTAAGACTAAGTTTTTATGTAGGCATGGTCGTCTTATCTTAATTGTCCAAGAGACATATTTTAGGAATAGGTCCTCAGTGCTCATTTCTCCCTATCTAAAACCAAGCCGATGGTATTCATTGATTAGAGTGTTGAGTTGATTACCTCTCAGGTGTTTACTGGTCACTGCCAGCTGAATTGGCTGTCTATGCGTCTTGTCGATTGTCTTGTCAGAGTGTTGATCTAGCTAACTTTTGTAATAGTTGTTATACAGAAGCTCAGCTAATCAGCATGTATAGTTGCTCACGGGGTATTATTCAGTGATAGTTGTCAGTGGCCTTCTTCCTTGATATTGTCTTCTTTAGTTACACTCAGCTGATCATAATAAAACTGGGAACCTTTACCACATTTCCTATTATTACATTTTCCTTTTATAATGATACCGTCTCTGGAGCAGTTCCGTGACATACTCACTTTCACTACTAATGCTGTCTCGCAGCGCACTCCTCTTCTCATCCATCGACTTCTCGAAGTCCTGCGACTCTTCCTCCAAGTCTCTCAGTACCTGGTCGGCCATCTCATCATCGTCATCGCTGTCCAAGCCAGACGAGGAGGAGGAGTCGCTTCCGTGCCCACGTTGCCCCTCAGCCTTGTCTTCTGGTGGTGGAGTAGACTCGTTGGTTGCAACATCTAGCCCAGGGATGTCCGACTCTGCTCCCAAACGCTACAGTTGTAGAAACATAAAAGATTATATGCCCATGCTTTTTCCTGGTGAGCGAATGATGCAAAGTCAGTGAGTATGGTTTTATGCAGCTTTCAGCAATATTCCAGCAATATCACAGCAGCGATCACGCCAAGGGCTTCTACACATTGTACCCATGTGGGGCATCGAACCCGTGTCTTTGGTGTGACAAGCGAACACTTTAACCACTAGACTACCCCATGATGCAAAGTGATACTGGTCTTTGATGTAAAAAAACAAGTAATACTGAGCAATTCTAGTGAAACACACAAGCATACATGCAGTGCTGACAAACCAATGAACTTTATTATGATAATCAGTGTGAATCTGGCATTGAATCCACAACCATCGGATCCTGAAACGGCCAAGGGATACAACTCTGCACAACGAACTGTGGTTCCTCATAGCATGATCTCAAGCTGACAGATGGTTAATCAAGATGGCTCAAACAAGCACTGGCAGAATGGCAACACCACTGATTTGATGAGACTTGTTGAGATATTTGTAAATGAGTGCATGTAACATGCATCCATTGTACACCTATTTTACAGCAGACAAAACTGAATCAGGTCTGGGCCCCGTTGCACATAGTTATCTTGGCACTAAGGTGATTGTAACTCACATACTTTAACATAGGCGCTGAAATCACTTTGTGCAATGGGGGCCTGGAACAGCATCTTCCCGAGGCAAGGGAGTTAACTGACTATAAAAGTCCAATTTCCACCCTTGCCGAACTAGGCTGGCATTATGGAGTTAAATTTTGGCTGGACTAACAAGTCTATACATAGTCAAATCAAAATCTCGCAACGAAATCGAAATCCGGTTCGTAAACTGTCAGGCAGATTTCGGTCGATTGCAGGATTTGCAAAACATGTGCACCGCTAACTTATTGTCAACAGATATTTTCCAAACCTTTTCATATTTTTAATCAAGGGGCTCTCGTGATTTGATGCTCTTCGTGATGTAAGACCCGTTTTAATATAGATCTTGATTATCGATCAGATCGTCTTGCCTGGGCGCCGCCATTTTGTTTGATACAAATACAAGTGATGGAATCGGATTGGTCCACAGGAGAGGCTCAGAAGGGACATAACTCATAATAACCACTGGTGGCGCTACAATCGAGCCCAGTAATTCCAGCCATGTTCGGCAAGTGAGTGAGTGAGTGAGTGAGTGAGTGAGTGAGTTTAACGCTATTTTCAACAGTATTCCAGTTATATCATAGTGCGTTAGCTTAATGTGACTAAGTCTGATGTGATGCAGGTCTCACAACATTTACCACTTCGGTGAAACCCGCAAGCACAGGTATGGTGCTGACAAACCTAGAAACATATTTGGGGCGACCCAGGATTAGAACCCAATCATAGGTTTGTGGCATGCCCAATGGACGCAACTCTGCAGGGATTTGCAGTGCCTTACGTAACTGGGCCACCCATGGCCCTACTAAATCTTGTTAACATTCAGGTTATGACAAGGATCACTTGACTGTCATGCTTAATGTTTTAAACAATGCCTATGCCCATGATGTGATAGCCAAGACAAGGCCACCTTGGTTTGTAGCAAAGGCCATTAGCCATCATCACAGTTTACACCGTCTCCTCCCAGAACAGGGACAAAGTGTCTGTGGACACCTACCATAACGAGAGCTCTCCTCATCTTTCTCCTCATGGCTATCTCTGCATCCTCGTCAGACTCGTCCTGGGGGATATCCACGTCCAGTCTACACAACATAGGAAAGCAGCATAGGAAAACAGGTTCGGACATCTTGCATTAAGTGAGTGAGTGAATCAAAACGTTAAGTCGCGTCAGCCATATTGTGCCAAGACAAAGTACTGCATTTATATTTTCTGAAACCCTGTCATGAGAACAGTAGTAACTATTAACATCTTAGATTTTTATTTAGAACTAGTTTGAAAAGAATTTAAGGACAGACTTTTCAACATGTTAAACAACACAACATAAAAGTCTACAGAAATGCTATAGATCACCAGACAACAAGAGTAGGCCCCCTTAGTAGGGATGAAGGCGACTTCCAGTACATCTCACACTGGGGTCTGTTACAAGGGTTGATTGAAGTTAACTGCTGGCCCATTGGGCCATGGCCAGTTAAAAATACAAGGGCTTGCTGAAACTTAAAGTAGATTGCCCGTCTGGCTAGTCAAAATTTCACCCCTTCTCCATGTATGTTTTATTTTTAACTTGGATCATCTCGGTAGAATGACAACCGCCCGCTATTTTGTAACGTTGTGTTCAACAACTTCTTTATTTGCTCATTTACAGCCATGAAATGAGGCAATGGAAGCCGAGATTTAATCTCAGAGTGCAGGAAAAAATGTTTAAGGGGTGAGGAGTACTTATATTTTCAGAGCCCTTCTAGTTGTCTACGTGACCTCAAGTTCATCCACTTTGCGGCCTCCACATCTAGTTGTTAGCCAGTTAGTTTGGAGAAGAGCCAGTGACTTTTATAAGGAGCAAGCCCTGCTATCTACATACAGATTTGTTTAAAACTCAAAACCCTGCTCTTGTCTACCATGTCAATAGCAAAGCTAGTGAGTTTGGCTGAATACCCCTTTAAAAGTATATCAGTTCTATGTTTCATGGCATGTCAGTTTGATGCTGGAGGAAAGCCCGAAGTGATGTAGGTCTTAGAAGTTGGTGAATCCCAAGAGCAGGGATATGATGCAGACAATCCTAGAAACTTAATCAGGGAAAACCTTGGACAACAAACCAACTATCATAGGTTCAAGGGAAACAACTCTGCACAGTAAATTGTGACAACTTGGAAGCCTCAGATGTGTATCACCTGCGTAATGATAAGAAACACTGAGTCTGACCACCCAATCCATTTGGTCACCTCTTTTGACCATCATAAGTTGTTAAGGACCTATTCTAACCCGGATTCCCGACTGGGTCATTCATAATTATTAACACGAACACAAACACCAAGCAAACTTACTCTTCACCATCAGATGATTCATGCTGCACTGTCATGCCTTCTGAGAGACTGTCCTTAAACTTGTCAGTTGGTTTCGAATAATAATCTCCGCGGCGGCGTCTCCTGTCCCGGGACCTGCTGCGATCCCGGCGGTCATCTCGCCGTCTGAAGGGGCTCCTGGACCCGTTTCTATGTCTCATCCTTCTGTCATCCTCTCTCCGTCTGTCAAGTTCCTGCCTTCTGTCACGCCGCTCATCTTCCAGCCTTCGATGTCGTTCTTCCTCCCTCTTCTCCCTATCCCGTCTTCGCTCCACCTCCCTCCGCCGCTCTTCTTCCCTCCGCTGATCTTCCTCACGTCGCCTTTCTTCGTCTCTTCTTCTGTCTTCAGCCCTCTTTTCTTCATCCCTTCGTCTGTCACCCTCTCGGTCCCGTCTCTCATCGCGGGAGGAATGCTGGCGTGAGGGTGAGGTAGAACGTTTAGATCTCCGTTCCCGATCTCGAGAACCATCTCTTCGTCTGCAATAATATTATTCTTCATGTATTCCTATCAATTCCTTGTATTAACATTTGTTTGTTTGTTTGTTTGTTGTTTAAGGCCGTAGTCAGCAATATTCCAGCTTTATGACGGCGTCTGTAAATAATTGTGTCTGGACCAGACAATCCAGTGATTGATATAATGAGCATCAATCCAGGTAATTGAGATACGTCATGCATCATCCAAGCCAGCGAGCCTGACCACCCGATCTCATTAGTCGCAACAGTCTTCATTAACAAACACAATCTTGCACAATGAAATATATAAACATGCTAAAATCATATCTTGAGTCCAGTTTTCACTCTGGAAACACAATCAACAAAGACTTCAATATTCACCTGTGAGGGGAACTCCTTCTCTTATTGGAGCCCACTTCGACTGAGTCGAGTAACGTATCAGCAAACTCAGTTAGACTTGGTGACCTTGACCCTCGTTCCTTGACCCCATTCTTCTGATCACGACCATGACCTCGCTCCCCACGTTGATGATGCCTTTGTGATTCTCTAGCTTCACGAATCAAATCCAATATATCATCCTTTGCATCTGCTTTGCCAGAAGATCTTTCTTTTGCTGCCCGTTTTCCTGTCGACCCTGGCTCCTCTGTGTAACTCAAGTCTTTTATTTCTCCTTCCTCCTCAGAGTCGGTTCCATATCCCTGAGCAACCAGACCAATAGCATTACCGCTGTCCCCATTTAGTTCAGCTCTTAATGCTGCCCGTGCTGCTTCCAGCCTTTCCAGATCACTCTCCTCAAGCTTCCCCGGCTTCTTCTTGTCCTTCTCATCTCCGTCTCCTTTGTCGTGTTTGTGACGCTTCCGCTTGTGTTTGTGTTTATGTTTGTCGCTGGTGGAATGTTTCTTCTTATGTTTCTTGTGTTTATGCTTCTTTTTCTTTTCTTTCACAATGCCTTCATCACTACTGGCTGAATCATCACTGGAAGGAGAAACATTGAAATTTGAGAACAAAATAGTCCTGAGCCTCATGAGGTGAAATTGGGTTTAACATCGCGTCCAACATTATTGCACTTATATATCAACGTACTAGTCCGGACTGATGCCGATTAATAGTGCTAGCTCACTGAGATACCATGCTGCAGTTTAACATCAATACCCCACTCAGACACAGTATACTGACTCCGAGCCGGCCAATCCTTGTTTTAGCCCCTTTATGCCAAGCGCCAGACAGGGTAACAACAAGTACCATCTTTTAACGTCTTTTGGTATGACGTGGCTGGGGATCAAAGTATCATCGAACCCGGGACCTACTGCTCTCCAGGCGGACACGCTACCACTAGACCACGGAGGCGGTCTGAGCCTTATGACATTCTATAATATCATGATATTCTATAATTAAATGTTGTAATATTAACCCAATACAGAGTCAGTCTTGTTCTTATGCTGTGTGTCACGTAATTTTTGTGTTTGTGTGTAGGTGGGGATGTTTTTTTTACATAGTTGTAGTTCCCTATATGAAACGACCCCGTCAGCCAAAGCTAGGGTTTGCTCTGTGGGATAAACCTCATAGCAGAAACAGTACTGCGTCAAGATGGCACAGAATTGGCAAGAATGGAACCTGGCTTGGAAAACATTACATTTTCCTTGTGAAAGTGGCACCAAATATGCTAAGTTAAAGGTAATAGATTTAATGAGTTCCCTTGATTCAAATACCACTGGAGCAGATTTCCAGGACACTGTTTTGTTTGTTACAATCTTGCATGAAAACCAATAAAATATTTGGTTGGTATGTCATATTCTAACGTACTTTTCCCCCCAAAAGACAATGTGTATTCAAAGGACACGGACAAATTTAGCTATCATGTTTTAACGCTTTCATCCCAAACAATTTTGGTCTTTTATCATGTTTAACCACTATCCCCCTCCCCCAAAGTAAACATATAATTAATAAAACACGTGCCATTTTGCGTCAGGCAAATTCATGGTATTGACAACTAAAGCAACAATTTCAATCTACAAGAAAATAGCAGGACTCATGTCTAAAAAGCATAAATGTTCCTGGAGCTAACAAATGGTTCAAAACATATCAGTAATCTGCTAAAACTGGATAGTTAGGCTGGAATCTAAATCTATTAGGCTATCCTGAAAGAAATCATGAAATAACCTACTTTGATGAAACGAAATGTGGTGACCTTGCCCCTCACATACTTGTTTAACGGTTGATATCAAACAGTTCACATAGTTCAGCGTGATAACTATATTTTATACCATCGCGACTGTCCTCATTAAAAGATGCTAACTTTTACTATGAAAAAATATTCTTCTTTGATATAACGAAATTAGGTGACCTTGCTCCTCAACTGTGTTTGCCGATAGATATCAAACACGTCTCTCAGTTCTGCATGGCAACAGTACGCATTACCACCCCAACTGTTTAATGTACACTCTTTTGAAGTATTGTGTCTATATGATAACTTGTCATAGTGTAATGCGTTACCTTATTTCAATCGGGTCATCAACATCGGCCATTTTAGAGGATCGTCAGCGCGATGTCGACTATATACTACTGTCCCTCTGACTAACTGTACTCGTAATATCGCGTCTTCGCTTTTACATGAACTATTGCGGCTACTGTTAGCGTGTTGCTACAGTATGATATCATATTGTAATATAGATATTACTACCCTCGATTTGTTACGATTTTGTTGATGGGAACTGCCGAAACACGAGGCCAAACCTTCGGTTGTATGTGGTATGCTTTAAACATATGCTGAGTGGTGCAGTTGCGTCCCTTAGTTGTGTTAATAGTGTGATGATAGTGGGTTCGAATCCAAGATTATGCTTAGAATGTCAACACCCTTCCCGTGCTCGTGTGTTTTTAACAAAGTTGTACAGCCGTAATAATCCGATTCTCGGAGATATAACCGAAAAACTGTTCAAAGAAGAAGCGGAAAACTCACGAACGAACGTTTGTTTCTCGGACACGAATTGTGTTTTTGTTTAAGCCTTAAACAGCTACTTTCAATCAAAAACATACAAAGATGTGTGTCCGTCAATCTCATTAAAATCAGATGTTAGTTCTCGCTACCGCTAAACAAAGATCTGAGGGCGTCCCATTAGGGGTCACGTCAGAACGACCTTTCATCCGACCAATCAGAGCGTCGCTTACCAGATCATGAAAGTGACAGTCGGAATGTGATTCTTAATCTTGCAGCCTCGAAAACTTTAACACGGGGTATTCCTAGCGATAATTACAGGCTTAACGTCTAAATCAATACAATCTAGACCATCTATAAGCCATTCCAGAATGTTCTTTTGTTCAGGTCTAAAAATTTTAATCGAGAATTTGTCAAATTTGACATAAGTGCCGTAAAGCACAAGAAAGCTGCCTTCTGATTGGCTAATGTCGACTTCTTGTCAGTAATTCCATTGGTCGGTCAAAGTTCGCGAAAGGTCGGTTTGACGTGACCTGTAACAGGGTGTCCTCCTTTGTTTAGCGGTAGCGAGAACTAAGATCTAATTTTAATGAAATTGTGTGTACGTGTTCATCCCAACCAAACAGTCAAAGAAAGGGGTCATGTGTAACTGGTTCCACTGTTGGATCTTCTTGGCGCTGTCGGCCGGCAGGGTACACACGTTCAAAGAGAGACCGCTAGACAGGAGCCCAGTCAATGCACAAACATGAACTCAAACTCCTAACACCAACACTGGTTCCCCAGTTGGTACCGGAAGCGTACATAAAAGCTAAAGTTTCTCATGTGACCGGGTTCTCTGCCCATTGTCCTCCATGTTACGTCACACCTTTGCATTGCATCTCAGGGGGTCTTATCAAAAGTAGAACGTGAGGTTTTGTCAAGTGAGGCCTAATTGACACGTAAATGCGGGCTATATATATCGCGGACGGGATTCAACCCAAAAAAAGAACGAGAATCTGTACTTTACTCAGAAAGTGTTATCCCAAATATAGCATTTGTTACATTTGATCACTTTCCAAAATTGTGAGTTCATAGCTTTCGGCCATGGGAGACGTGCCAATTTACGCTTGTCAAAATGGTACACAAAGTACGTACGTACGTCGAAAAAAATCTTTATTTCTGTATAAATTACCACCAAAGACACTAAATAGATCTTAATTGTGCACCCCCGCTTTTCAAAAAAGCTGTATCCGCCCATGGTACGTCATCTAGACTACCAGTTGTTGGACTTTCTTTTTGTTGGAAGCCTCGGTGGCTAAATGGGTAGATTGCTTGCGATCAGGCGCCTGACTCAAAGTGGGTTCGAATCCCGGATTTGACTCAACCGAAAAAGTACTTTATATCCCAAATATAACATATATTACATCTGACCACTTACTAAATGACATTGTGTGTTCATATATATACAGTTGTATTTGGTTTTGACACAAACCTTTTGCTTTAAGAGAATATTGATTCAGTGTTTTTAGCAAACGTTTCTGTTGGGGGTATCTATTGCCTTCCCTTCAGCCAAGGACGTATGTATCTTCGCCCAATATGTTCCGTCTAACCTAATATGACACCGTATACGGCAACTAAAGACACCATAACTAATAATAAACATTTTAACACAGCTCATTTAGGGTAAATGTTATATAGGTGTGTTTAACTTGTTTCCCAATACAAAAAGTGCAACTCCTTGTTTGTAGTATAATTTATTTAAGGCTGGATTTCATCATAATAGGGGGCAGGGGTGGCCCAGTCGTCTAAGGCGCCGCGATTCGCTGTGCAGATTTGCGTCCCTTGGCCACGCCAGAAACCTATGATTGTGGGTTCGAATCCCGGTTCGCTCCAATTATGTGTCTAGGTTTGTCAGCGCCATACCCGTGCTCGTGGGTTTCACCGAAGTGGTAAACGTCTGAGACCTGCATCACTTCGGGCTTTCCTCCCACATTAGGCTGACACGCCGCGATATAACTGAAATACTGTTGAAAGCGACGTTAAATCCAACTCACTCACTCACTCATCATAATAAACGGTCGCTCAGCGGTCAGTGAAGATAATGAGCGAAGCGTACCATAAGTCACTGAGAGGATGGGGTTGCAGAACAGCGAGCAGGTGTTTATGTGTGTGCGTTTGTTGTCATCCCAGTTTGATAACGGTGTAAAATTATTTTTTTTAGTAAACATATTTTATTGTCCAAAACGACAAAGGAAATGAGCACAATCCACCACTTCTGACCACCTTCTTCCAAAGAATCTACATTGATGCGTCGTTAAGTGCAATAAACAAGTAGTTGTTATCCATTTCTTAATTCTTAATTACTTCAGCCAGTACTTCTGGCCATGGCCCAAGTATACCAGAGTATATACATAGAGTGCGTTCAGACACCAAGGAGAAAAGTTGTTCTTTAAAATCATAAACATGAACCTATACATAGTATTTCTTGATATATGTGTTTTTTAGTTTAGTTTATTAAGCCACTGTGGGTGTATTTATATATGTCAACATTGTGAGTGATTTTATCACTAATGGTTCAGATGAGAAATTAGGGGACAAAATAATATATGATATATACACCCACAGTTCTAGCTTACACACCGAAAGACATTATTATCTGTAAATAGGAATGTTGGCTAGCTCTTTCGCATTTTCTTCGAAATTTGAAAAATATTTAGGTTGTGATTATACGAAGAAGCTAAAGTTATATTTGAAAATACAATATCTTCCTGGAAGAATATACAAGCAGAAACCAATGTGAAATGTTCCCCCCAAAATGAATCTGACTCTGACTCTAACTCTAAAACTCTGCTGGAGTGTTAAACAATGGATTAGTAAATTTAGTTAACAGCTAAAGAAAGAGATAATATTTGTTGTGAATGTTGTAAGAGGAATACAATGACGGTTAGCTTAATGTTTTGTGTATTTAGAAACCACGTTTTCATCTTATTCATTTAATGACATGATATTCGTGTGTACATGGTTCAGACTAAATGTGACAAGATAAGTTGTCACTGAACAACTGCCGCAATATATCAACTGCAATAAGTTTTTACGAAACTAATATATATTTTCGGAATATTCCGGAATCCTTCGTATGACCTAAATATAGATACTTCCGGTGACGTCACTATCAGCAACCTCGAAGTGAGTAACAAGTCACAAGAAAGGCAGTCAGCTCTATCTCAGGAGACGAAAACAAGTTCAATTTTCTATTCGCTTTTAGTCGACAACAGGAATCAAGATGAAATTCAAGTTTAAGGAAGAGCACACATTCGGTAAGAAGCGATACGATTAAAAATATCATCGAGAAGACGTGTAATTGTATCAACAATAGTGGTTTGTTTTCGTTTTGTCAAATGTAAACAATCCCACATGCAAACCAGATTACACCAACGTTTGTGTTTATAACAATGCTGATAAACTATCAGATACAAAGGTTGCCAGCTGTTGTCCTGTTGTTAAGAACTTGTCATACAATGTCGATTAAAGATTTCTGAAATCAGGTGAAGACATACACTATGAACCTGACAAAATTTTTATATGTCTATTGTCTTCTACCAAATGTCCACAGTAATGGCAATGAATAAGCCTAATGTCGAGCTGATCCTAATTACAGAAGATACAGGGGTTGATACGGAATTAGGGATCATTTGTGATAATGTATTATCCTACACAATCACTGCACCAGGAAAAGTCTATTGTCCTGTCTGCTACCAACAGTTGACAGTAATGACAGTCCCCAAGACTAAGGACTCCATGGCCAGGCCTATGCCAAACATCTAGTTAAGTCTAATTACAAAAGAATCATTGGATGATGCAGGATTAGCGATGATTTGTGTTCATTTACTGTCCTGCACAATCACAGTTGTTAAATGCAGCCATATATGTTCGGCAGTCAGTGAAACGGGAAATATGTCAACACTTATTACAGTGTTTGAACTGAAGTGTGAAAGTCAAGGGTCCTTGTTATGACCCTGCCATTATAAGCTAAAGATCCCAGGATTCAAATACCACTTTCTCAAGAACCCCGAGCCCCCTTTAATTTCGAACTCTGCTAAATAGTCTGAATTTGATCAATATCATCAGACATTGTTGGGCTCCCATTACTTACCATTCTCTTTTTCTTTCTTTCACACAAAACCACATTAATCACATACTTTATTAGCACATATTATTCACATATTATTTTAGCAGAGGTCACACCCAAATTTGATATGACCACACACTAGCAAGCAGCGAGAGAAAAAACAACAGCAATGTTACTTATTTAATATACACATCCTCATGCATTTGTGATGAAAGGATTTGATTTTCAGGCTTTTGAATATGTTATGTCATGACCATATTTCTTTGTTGTGCCTGTGTCGCTCTTGGTTAGGTATCTATATAGGGAGAAAGTGTGGTTATGACATGTACTAGACTTGTTTCTTATGTTATGACAATGTATAATGAACCAGTTACCCTGTGTGTAAGAATGTGTTGAATGTCTATGTTTGTCTTACCTGTATGTTGACCCGTTCCTTTAGAACAAAATGTCAATACAAAGGATTTTTATTGTATGGAGCTAGTTGACAAACCAGGTAAGGCACAAAACAGTCTGTTCTATTCTGACCAAAGTCCCTTTGATCTCTCTATTTGACAATCTTTCTTCACTATGTCTTTTTTGCAGAACAAAGAAAAGCTGAGTCAACAAAGATCAAAACAAAATATCCAGAAAGAATTCCGGTAAGACAACCATTTTAGAATATGTCTTCTTCCCCCAGTGTCCATGATCCTGACGGCTATTGCTAATGTAGTGTTTGCATTTTAGGAAGTTGTCTGGTCATTAACAAGTGTGATTTGAACTGTTGACCATGGCTCTCACACTTAGTTCTCCAGATGCAACCATTATGTTGCAAACATTGGAAAAGCAATATAAGACTTTCACTCACATGGAATTTGCATCATAAATATTCCTTATTCATCATGATAATTATGTTTGGGAGAAATATGTCACGATGATTATGTTAGCAGGATGTGAACAAAGCCATATGGACAATAATGTAAATTGTTCCTTTTGGGTGAAATGCACATTTACTGATATTGCTTGTCATGCTTTTGGGCATGTTTTCCTTTGATGTTGATCACAGGGACACGCTGTACTTAACATGAAGATCATTAGGATCAGTTCTAAACTTTCATACAGTCACTGTGTCGTCTTACCAAGGTCAATCCAGGGGCCATTATTCTGCCAAGGTCATTGAATGTCAGTGGTATGCTGATTATGAAAACATGCGACATGTAATTAGTTTTATGGAAAACATCTTTATTGAAATGAATGATACAGGCAAGAAGAAACGTAGAAACCTCGTTAGAAATAAAACAAAACATTCACAAACCTAAGAGGTCTTCATTTTTTATTTATTTGAACTTCTGAATGCCAATACAAAAATATACTTATTCCTGTAAAATGGAAACAATTTCCCAGCATTCCGGGTTGTTTGACAGTGACAGATGCTTGTGTGATAATTAGGTGGCCACGGTTGTTACATCACCCCCACATCAGTGCTTCAGTGACCATCATGGTCATCCTGCCTGGGGATTAGTCATGGAGCATTAGGTGGTCAGTGTGTTCGCTGAGGTGTGACAGCTACTGCTCAAACCTAGCTGGAGGCCATGTTGTGTGAAGCCTCCAAATTAGTCATGTCAACATCAACTTTAGCATGTTTTAACTCTTGTAGTCAAAAGAATAGCTTATTGGTCTCTTGTCTCGTTGTAGTTTTGTCATGTGTGAAATGATTGGAAAACAATGCTACTGGTGCAGTATCAGGTATCTTACGTAATGGAATTATCTTGAGATTTTCATCCATGTTGGCATGTTTGATGTTAATAGCATATTTGTGGTACCAGCCATTATCCCAAACTGTTGATAAGGAGTCAGATTGTCGTGGACCAGTTTCAAGAAAACTATTTGGAAAATACTGTTACACCCAGTCTTGCTTTGGAAAAATCAGTTTTTTATTTATTGTGATCTGCATAAGTGTGCCTACAGGTTTGATTTTGTCATCACCTCGCGACTCTCACTGTCGTTTATGGAAGTGTTATAACAACATTAATGCAGTCAATCTATCGCTGGTATGAAGCTGGGAAACCAATAATCATAGTTTTAGATTCAAATAATCCAAGATATGGCATTTTTTATTATGTATGGATAGTGTTATTGATGTGATAAACCAATCCGATATATAAACTTTGTGTCATGTCTGCTTAGATAGGGTTTACCCTACATGTCGCTGTTATAATATAAAATATTAAAATGTCATGTGTCACGATATGTAAATACACGCTCAGTGTACATGGTGTATGTAATCATACACTGTTCCTAAAGTTACTTCTTCAATGAATGAAATAACAACTTACACATCTGTTATTTTAAGTTTAACATTATATGATCAAGATGTTATTCCCTCATGTGTTCCCGTATCATAAATGTCAATCAGGAATACAAAAAATGGTATGGTCGTGATTATGCTCGCCAGTAAGTGCATGACACATAGTCTAAGGACTGTTGACTGACATAAATTACACACTGGGTGCAGCCGGTGACTCAGCTGGGGGGGGGGGGGGATTTGTATTTTGTCAGCTCTTGCTTCAAAACCGGACATATTTTCAATCTCTGAATTCAACTTATGGGCCAAAATGTAATTTTAAGAATACAACGTCTTGCAACAGTGTATTCATTTTTCAAACGACGGAAGCATAATCATTTTTTCAAAATCCCCTACCCCACCCGCACCACCTCAACGTTTAATCGTCCTATTAGTACTGACCTTGTCACAATGTTGCCCCTGATTGTACTGACCTTGTCACAATGTTGCCCCTGATTGTACTGATATTGTCACAATGTTGCCCCTGCCCAGATTGTACTGACAGTGTCACGATGTTGCCCCTGATTGTACTGACCTTGTCACAATGTTGCCCCTGATTGTACTGACAGTGTCACAATGTTGCCCCTGCCCTGATTGTAACTGACCTTGTCACAATGTTGCCCCTGATTGTACTGACCTTGTCACAATGTTGCCCCTGATTGTACTGACCTTGTCACAATTTTGCCCCTGCCCTGATTGTAACTGACAGTGTCACGATGTTGCCCCTGATTGTACTGACCTTGTCACAATGTTGCCCCTGCCCTGATTGAACTGACAGTGTCACAATGTTGCCCCTTCCCTGATTGTACTGACCTTTTCACAATGTTGCCCCTGCCCTGATTGTACTGACCATGTCACGATGTTGCCCCTGATTGTACTGACCTTGTCACGATGTTGCCCCTGCCCTTTATTGTAACTGACCTTGTCACAATGTTGCCCCTGATTGTACTGACCTTGTCACAATGTTGCCCCTGCCCTGATTGTAACTGACAGTGTCACAATGTTGCCCCTGATTGTACTGACCTTGTCACAATGTTGCCCCTGCCCTGATTGTACTGACCTTGTCACAATGTTGCCCCTGCCCTGATTGTACTGACCTTGTCACAATGTTGCCCCTGCCCTGATTGTACTGACCTTGTCACAATGTTGCCCCTGCCCTGATTGTACTGACAGTGTCACGATGTTGCCCCTGAATGTACTGACAGTGTCACAATGTTGCCCCTGATTGTACTGACCTTGTCACAATGTTGCTCCTGATTGTACTGACCTTGTCACAATGTTGCCCCTGCCCTGATTGTAACTGACAGTGTCACGATGTTGCCCCTGATTGTACTGACCTTGTCACAATGTTGCCCCAGCCCTTTATTGTAACTGACAGTGTCACAATGTTGCCCCTTCCCTGATTGTACTGACCTTTTCACAATGTTGCCCCTGCCCTGATTGTACTGACCATGTCACAATGTTGCCCCTGATTTTACTGACAGTGTCACAATGTTGCCCCTGATTGTACTGACAGTGTTACAATGTTGCCCCTGATTGTACTGACCTTGTCACAATGTTGCTCCTGATTGTACTGACCTTGTTACAATGTTGCCCCTGCCCTGATTGTACTGACAGTGTCACAATGTTGCCCCTGATTGTACTGACCTTGTCACAATGTTGCCCCTGATTGTACTGACAGTGTCACAATGTTGCCCCTGATTGTACTGACAGTGTCACAATGTTGCCCCTGCCCTGATTGTAACTGACCTTGTCACAATGTTGCCCCTGATTGTACTGACCTTGTCACAATGTTGCCCCTGATTGTACTGACCTTGTCACAATTTTGCCCCTGCCCTGATTGTAACTGACAGTGTCACGATGTTGCCCCTGATTGTACTGACCTTGTCACAATGTTGCCCCTGCCCTGATTGAACTGACAGTGTCACAATGTTGCCCCTTCCCTGATTGTACTGACCTTTTCACAATGTTGCCCCTGCCCTGATTGTACTGACCATGTCACGATGTTGCCCCTGATTGTACTGACCTTGTCACGATGTTGCCCCTGCCCTTTATTGTAACTGACCTTGTCACAATGTTGCCCCTGATTGTACTGACCTTGTCACAATGTTGCCCCTGCCCTGATTGTAACTGACAGTGTCACAATGTTGCCCCTGATTGTACTGACCTTGTCACAATGTTGCCCCTGCCCTGATTGTACTGACCTTGTCACAATGTTGCCCCTGCCCTGATTGTACTGACCTTGTCACAATGTTGCCCCTGCCCTGATTGTACTGACCTTGTCACAATGTTGCCCCTGCCCTGATTGTACTGACAGTGTCACGATGTTGCCCCTGAATGTACTGACAGTGTCACAATGTTGCCCCTGATTGTACTGACCTTGTCACAATGTTGCTCCTGATTGTACTGACCTTGTCACAATGTTGCCCCTGCCCTGATTGTAACTGACAGTGTCACGATGTTGCCCCTGATTGTACTGACCTTGTCACAATGTTGCCCCAGCCCTTTATTGTAACTGACAGTGTCACAATGTTGCCCCTTCCCTGATTGTACTGACCTTTTCACAATGTTGCCCCTGCCCTGATTGTACTGACCATGTCACAATGTTGCCCCTGATTTTACTGACAGTGTCACAATGTTGCCCCTGATTGTACTGACAGTGTTACAATGTTGCCCCTGATTGTACTGACCTTGTCACAATGTTGCTCCTGATTGTACTGACCTTGTTACAATGTTGCCCCTGCCCTGATTGTACTGACAGTGTCACAATGTTGCCCCTGATTGTACTGACCTTGTCACAATGTTGCCCCTGATTGTACTGACAGTGTCACAATGTTGCCCCTGATTGTACTGACAGTGTCACAATGTTGTCTCTGCCCTGATTGTACTGACAGTGTCACAATGTTGACAAGTAACCCCCCAACTTGTGTTCCAGGTGATAGTGGAGCGGGATCCCAAGAGTCAGATCCAGAATATCGACAAGAGAAAATTCCTAGTTCCCAATGACATCTCAGTGGCTCAGTTCATGTGGATTATACGCAAACGCATCCAACTTCCGTCGGAAAAAGCCATCTTTCTGTTTGTAGGGAAAATATTGCCTCAGTCAAGGTGAGTAGGCGTGTTGCCATTGTAACATGTGTAGCTAGAATCTTGCCCCTTTGTTTAGATGTAGGGATACAAGCACAGGAACCATCCCCTGTTCTCAGTGGGAGTTGTGGGGTCTCTATTATCTCATGGCTGTAGGAAGTGCAAACAAAATGAGGATTGGATGGCCACAGTTTGAGACAAGGTTGATATATCCAAATATTTATTTCCTTCTTCTTGCTTCTTCAATCAGCAATATTTCTCCTATGTGATGGTGGCTATACATGTATACCCACAAGGCATTAATATTTGCTCATGATATCAACCATTGGTTTCCATTGTCATCATCATTTACAGATGATGATGTGATATTGATGGAATATTGCAGCTTCATGATAATGCTATTCAGTGTGGTGGTGTGTCTGCTGCTCAGCTGTTTAAGGGATAGTCCAGATCAGCCCTAATTTATCTGTCCTGGGTGAATTAACTTTGGATGTTCCAAGTCTTGGCAAGTTGCCACTAGGTTATCATTTATTACCTTGGGGCTTTTTTCTGCAAAAGTGAATCAAAGTGTGGTTTTGTTGATCTCAAGTTGACACATCAGCTCTGTTGGGCTATTGTTTGAACCCCATCATATAAAATCACTTACCATCATGTTGATGACGTCATGGTTGAATGAGTATGGTTTTATGTCGCTTTTAGCAATATTGCAGGAATATCACGGCAGGGGACACCAGCAATGGGCTTCACATATTGTACCCATGTACATATTGTGGGTACAATGTGTGAAGCCCATTTCTGGTGTCACCCGCCGTGATATTGCTGGAATATTGCTTAAAGCGATATAAAACCATACTCACTCACTCACCCTATGGATGATGTCCAACCCTACTTTTATCAATTATGTATATATAGATATGGTAATAAGTATGGAATATATCCGTGTCCCTCAAGACGTCAGCAGTATATATTAGCCTGTGTGGCCTGCTATAGTAGTATGTATCATCGTTTATTGATCCACTGGATCAGCGTGAATCACCCACACCTCTGTCTCTCCAGTCTGTGAGGGTGTTGTGGAGACCCACTTGCTTTATCATCTGGATGGCAAATCTATATCACTGATCAATATATCCGCATTTCAACAGCACTTGACATCAAGCACTGTATGCAATATTTCAATAGCCGCATACTGACCTGAAACATTTGTTTTCCGAAGCAACATGAAGCAAGTCTACAATACTTCGGAGAGTCTACATTTTTCAGTTTGCTGCAAATGAGACGCTTTGGGGACATTTATAAATATTACATCAAAAGTCTTAAAACATAAACATGTTAGTTTAGTTTTTTTTGTGTCCAGGTTTTGCCCACTCACTCACTCACTCACTCACTCACTCACTCACTCACTCACTCACTCACTCACTCACTCACTCACTCACTCACTCACTCACTCACTATGATATATTTCAGTCGACTTAACAAGAGCCTGATTGAGTCAATGACACATGTTGATCATTCATCACATCTACTGACTTTATTTCAGTGCAAGCATGGGCCAAGTTTATGAAGATCACAAGGATGAGGATGGGTTTTTGTACATAGCTTACAGTGGAGAAAACACCTTCGGCTTGTAGCCATGTCAGCAGTCGGACCGAAATGTTTCATTGTTTCCCTTCAAGTTGGAAGATTTGAGATGGGAAGCTTACCTGATGCTGATAGGACGTGCAATGCATTCATGGCAGAAAAAAATGTGATATCTTTGTTGAAAGTTAACATGGTTAAAGTTTTTTTGTCTTGTACTGTTCTAGTGTTGATTTGTGATTCAATGTATGTGTTTGCATTCCGGCTCTATTTGTAACCATGGTAACCAGGCACAAGGAATCCAACATTCCCTCTTCACAAACAACAGACTCAACGATGGCCAAAAATTCCGTTTTATCATTTGTGAACAGTTTTCATATTTTATGGTACTATGTAACCATGGTAACATGGTTCAAATGTTTAAAGCTCCTGTCTCACAAGACCGGTTTTATATTGTGTATTTTGTAAAGGGAGGGAATTAAAACCTGACTTACATCGTATTATGAGTTCAATATGTGTTATTGAGTATGGTTATTTAGCGTATTTCGCTGAAGACCAAACAGTCCTACCATCCAGTACTTACTGAGTCAAGTATTATCATATATCAGATGTAGTATTAAATTATTGTTTTAATATGTTGTTTTATGAAACTATATACATTTCTGTACAGGAAGTAAACGATTTTCCTTTTGTTTGTAAACATATCTTTTCCACAAGGGTTGAAATACATTTCAAGTATTAATATAATTAGCTGCTATCAACAATATGGCTTTCAGATTAACTATGTCATACAAGTCCAACTGTTATGCTATACTTACCATGCTTAACACTAGTAATCAATATCCAGGGCATGTAGCATGCATGCAGTGTTAATGAGCTTCACTACAGTGGAGGTATCAAAGTACAGCTTACGTTTAGTTATGTTTAGGTGATTGCATGGGATTTGAACCTGTTCATGTTGGAAGGAAGTCCTCCTGTGAGATGGGAAATTTGTCTGTAAGTTCGGAAATTGTATTTGTGTTATTTCTTTGGTTTATGTTGTGTAAGTATTGGGATATATACTCAAATTTGAAATAATAAAAGGTTTTCATGGTTTGAGATCTGGGGTGAATTTTGTCATAGTTAGTTTTTCACACACATTTTGACAGTTTTTTAAAACATTTTTTTCAATTCATTCCAGTCAGTTCGAAGGTAATCTACTGGTAACATCGTTCACTGTAAATGGCTAAAATGTTCAGGATATTGTGGAAAAGCACCTACTCACATGACCTCTACACATGCTTTGTGTACCTGTGTGCGTGTAGACAACTTATGGTCTCTGAAATTAAAACACTTTAAGATTATTCATTTCATAAATTGTCTTAAAAGATGTAATAGAAAGGAGCCCTGATGCTGGTATGGGATTGTTTTATATCTCTGTGTCAAGGTCTGTATGATAGACTGACCCACTTGCACAAACGATCTTAGTGCTAAGACTATCGTAAGCCTATGTTAATGTATGGGAGTCAAGATCATCTTAGCGCTAAGATCACTTTGTGCAAGTGGGCCCAGGCGTTTGCCTGTTTTGGGCCCCTAGTCTGTAAATGTCAGCCCAAATTGGAACTTAAATGTTACCAATTTGTGTTAACACGGGTAACATTGTGACATCTAATGTGAGTGCTTGCTCAGGTCAACTTGATTTCCCTGATATCAGACCAATAGAGGGAGGGTCTGTGATGCTTTGATTTCATTATTGAATGTGATGTTAATATTCAATGTTAAAAGACTTCTGAATTTCACAAAATAGGAACTGTGACAACACCCAAATGTAGGACATCCCCCAGTTTCCTTGCCACAGGCTCGTTGTCTGGAATCCTAGATAAGACCCTGGGATGGAAGTGTATTATTTCTTATTCTTGCATCTTCACTATGTCTTGCCTTAAGCGACAAAGCTTGCCTTTCTAGTCAGAAGAGCTTTGTCAGTTGAACAATTTCAACATACAGCTTCCAGTATAAGACATTTTGCGATCTTGCATAAAGTTAATACCAGTTGTGATCATGCTGAAGCCAAAGCTGTGGTAATACTATTCTTCCTGTGGAGATTTCATATGATCAACCATACTGACTGACTTCCTGTAGTTTGGCATAACCAGCAAATGTTTTTTGTTATGTTTTTTAATGAAGCAGGGCTTGTAGTGTGATATTGGTAGTGGTTTGTGTTTTCCTGCTGACATTTTCAGTCTGATGATCAAATGCTTGCAATTTTGTTTAGGGGAAACAGTTTTGAACTTTATGAAAGAAAAGTGTTTGATAACGTTATGAAAAACATTTCTGCCGGTTCAGTTTGCATGTTTAATTGTGATGTATTGATTGTTGTGGCATATTTACGGTGTTGCTCGTAATCTCCACACCATTTTCCATATCTTATTCAGAAGGGTTTGTATGGTTTTGTGTTGAAAGGAGGTTTAAGTGGGAGTAATCGAGGTTTATCACCTATGGTATTCGCCAGGCAGGTGTTCGTGACCTGGACAGCGGTACAGGCCACGTCAGGGTATAGTAAGTGGTGGCACATAACAGACATATTTTTCTGTCTCAACTAAACCCTTCTGAGCAAACCAGTAAGCTCACCAGTTGGCATGTGACCAGAGATGAAAGTCACAATCCTAACATAACAGACAGTTAAATGTTATTATGACCTTGACCTTGACCTGATGGAGGATCAGAATCAGTTCCTTCTTCACAACTCCTACAAAGAACTTACTTCACCCTTCAGATACTGATAGGTCAAATGCATGTACCCGGTTGTCTCTGGCTAATGCAAATGTCTTATGAACAGAACAAAAGCTCGAAAGAAGTAAATATTTATTACAAATACTAAACATCAGCTCTGTCAACAGTATTGACTTTTATTTATTTATCTACTACACTGACTGACCCAAACAGTTTTGTGCCAAACAAGATATTAAGATATCAAGCTACTTAACGAATGTTTCTGTTTAGTATTTCGACCAAGCCGAGGTAATTAGCTTGCAGTAATCTGTAAACTGTACCATAAAAAAAGTTGCCTCGATGTCTGTTTAAATTTTCTACCATGTAACAGCATTGTCAGAACCAGTTGAGGTTAACTGCAAAAACATACGATTTCAAATCCATGCATTAGGGTAAATCTATGGATGCCTTTTAGGGCTATTTGTTGTTTTACTGTTTTGTTGAAATTTCAAGATACATACTAAGTTGGAATTTCAAGATAATGATCTTTATTATTCGAGATGCTTTGCTGAAATTTCAAAATGCTATGTTGAAATTTCATGATACTAAGTTGAAATTTCAAGATATTTACTAAGTTGAAATTTTAAGATTTTAAGTATCTTGAAATTTCAAGAAAAAACCCAAGTGGTCCTAAAAGGCTTCCATATAAATCTGTTTTAGATAATGTATTTTCATGTGACCAGGACCCACATATATAATGCACAGCTTTGTCTGGACCTAAGATTTGTTTGTGCACCTGGTCCCTATGCAACTGTAGTTCTAAGGCCATCAGACGACCAGGTTCCTAGTGTATGCCTGTATCCAAGGCACAATGTGCTTGAATCTTGTATGCAGATAGTGCATATTTGCATATTGCCTGTGGTATGTATAACTTACAATGCTCCAAAACATAGGTTGGAGGTTGTGGTTTTTTAGTTCCTTTGTGTGACACTGTACTAAAGTTGCCAATTATGTCCAACCGTCTTTCAATTTGGTTGGGCGAGCCCTGTTTTACCTCACACTCTACCTGACATCATTATCCTGGAGACCTCTGAAGAAATTAAAGACCAAAGCGACGCTGTTTCAGCTGTTTCAGTCTTTCACCGTTGTCCATTCCTGGGATTGTGTTGTTTGAAGGTGTCAAGGTGGGAACGCTTGTCACGGTCCAGTTGCCTTGTGTCAGACGTACTCATGCTTTGTGAATAAAATGTTCTAACTTATTAATATTCTGTATTTTCTGTCTGTGCAAGGTGTCAGTTTAATGATGGTGACGTGTTTGGAGAGGGTGGGTCAGGTTTCTGTTTGAAACAAATGAAACACATTCATTTCCGTAATCATAAGAAATCTCTTCAAAACGAAGAGTCCAATGGACTGTTCCGAATATGTCATCAGCATGTGTTTCAAAATCACTATAAGACAGGTGTTCTCGAAAAGGTGTGTATCCTGCTCTGCCCGTGTTGGCCATTGCAAAGACATGCAAAGGCAAGTCAATTGCAAATCGGATAAACACTGGAACATTCTGTAAAAGTGAAAATGGGGAATTGCATCATTGCAATTCTATTGCAAAACACGTCTTACTTTTGCAATATTATTGCCATGGCATACTGGATACCTTTACTTTCCCACGAACCAATGCAGCCTCACAGGTAAGTCAATTCCTAGTTTCAACAGATTAGAGGAAGACATCGAGACACACCCATAGGCTGGAAGACCCAAACAAACAGGTGACCTAGATAGTCACAATTTTATTACTTTCTGCACAAAACACAAGTTTTATGACTACCTGTTAGAACGTATGTGTAGCAAAATCCCCGGCCAGAAATAGCAGCTGATGTAACAGTAGTTTGGGATTGTGAGCAGCGCATGGAATGAGTGGTTGATGACTTCCTTGATGACTTCCTCCCTGATCGCCCTGATGGTGTTTCTGAATTTGTCAGTAGAACACCACTGAATTCCTTATCCGAAGTGCGCTTGCATCACTTCGGACATTCCTCCCACATCAAGCTGACTCCGTGGTTTAGCTCAATACCGTTCAAGGTAGCGTTAAACCAAACTCCCTCACTAACTACTATCAGTAACCCATCCCCATGCATCCCAGCATCAAGTGATGTACCAGCACACCGTCATATTTTTTTTTCTAAAGAAAGTACCTGCCTGATGATTTTTCGAAAGCGTTTATGAACAATTAATATACATATTTCTATCAATAATTCAAGTTTCAGTTTAAAAAAAGTACTTGTGTTGGAGAGACTGAACTGCTGACACCAATTTTCGGAATAACTGACAGTAATACAGCAAACTGGTTGTAAAAGTTAGCCGTGTGTTTTGGTATCAGTAATGTAGATGAAATATGTCTTGAAGTATAGGTTGTAGGTTATGAAATATTACATTGTATTTTTACTTGTAACCGCAATCAATTAAAAACTTTTATTTAAGAAACCATTTCCTTGTGAACGTACGGCTTGTACATTTGTTCGTACGTTTGTTTACGGGGAGCCTTAGACTCTTGCTTGACAACGGTATAAGGATCAATGCTGGTGCATCGCATCATGATAGAATAAAGAAGTTGTCCTCCATAAAATATGTTTACAGTCCTATTTGGAATAGGTTAGATTATCAACACAACCGGAAGCGAGACTTTATAATTTTCATTATTTTGTCAACAATACTTCACTTTTAGGAATATTCGGTTACCCCTAGATGTAAGAACTAAACCTTCTAGTAGGATTAAATGGCGGATGTATTCATGAATTCTTTTTTTATTCCCGCTTTTGTCAACCGAGTCCAAACAATTAATGCCTAGCCCACACGTTGTCGACAGAGGTGTAGTTGAATGTTGTAAACATAACCAGCTTGCCTCCACCTGACACGCCATGATAAAACTTTTGTTTGTTTGTTTGTTTGTTGTTTAACGCCGCAATCAGCAATATTCCATCTTTATGACGGCGGTCTGTAAGTAATCGAGTCTGGACCAGACAATCCATTGAGTGATAGCATGAGCATCGATCCACGCAACTGGGATCAATGACATGCATCATCAACCACGTCAGTAAGCCTGACCACCCGATCCTGTTAGTCGCCTCTCACGACAAGCATAGTCGCCTTTTTACGGCAAGCATGTGTTGCTGAAGACCTATTCTACCCCGGATCTTCACGGGCCCCATGATATAACTAATACTATTGAAAGCGGCGTTTAACCAAACTCACTCACTGCACAATTCCGTTATTTCACCTTTTTCCTGGTCTTTTAATTTTCTTGTCGAAGAACATTTCCCATTCCGAGCAGCTAAAACACTCACTGACTCCACGATTCTGATAATTTACATTATTCCTGGTATTTTAATATTGGTAAGTCGAAGAACACTCTCCATTCCGAGCAGCTAATACGTCATACACCTAAGCTAACGTTAGCAACCAACCAGGCGGTTATGAGCCGTTATCGCCGAGATGGAACCGTTTATCGCAAATTCAAAGCTTACAGGGGCGTCACCGCTTGGCCGCCATGGGTTTAGGTAGCAGCGCTCCGATTCCACCACAGACCTCGTCTCGCATCCCCCTGTCGGTACCTGCTCGCGGAACAGTTGTCTTGGAGCCGTCAGGAGGAAGCATGGTGCCAACGACGAGGGGGAGGTGTTGATAGTTGCAGTGGCCGGATACATATAGTTTGAGCGAAAGAGGACAACACACATTGAGAAAATGGTAAGTATTCCTGAAGTGATTGTTTTGGTATAAATCTCTGTTGTAGTACTTTATGTTACTAGAACGCAGCTTTGGGATTCAAGGTTCACGAGCAAGTGTAAACACTGATATGGAAACGTTATATAGTTCCCGCGTTGGAATACGGGGTCGTTTGGTGCTTGGCGGCCATGGGATCTTGGTTTCAACGCTGGGTTTAGACCAACATCTAGTCTCTGAAATGAACATATTTTACAGAAAAAAACAGTCGTTCATTTATATTTATAACATATATTAAAAAGGAACCAAGAGATTTCTATACTGCAGTAATCTAGACTTGCCAACAGTATAGACGTGCATGGGCTGTATTGGATATATTTGTATCAGGGTCTGTATGACAGACGACGCTGGGTTCTGTTATATGTGTTTTTGCAGATTATTTACATTGCATGCATAAACATTGGTTCCTGAAAAATCTGAATTACTTCTACTTTTGTTAAAAAAACGATTCGTGTATATTCCGTAATGGACTGCTTCTCTTTGCGTCTCTGTATCGGCCGTTACTGGTTACAAGCACGGCGCGACGGGTTACATTTATGTAACATCACCTGCAAGTTATATGACGTAGAGTTGATGTAGCTTGTCCAAGTTTGTGTGACATTAAAGCTCCACTAAGAGTCCCAAATCCGTTTCTTGTGTATAGATTTACATTAAAATACAGCCAAGTAGGCTTCGAACTCTTAGTACCCAATATATACTGACGTTTGAGGTTAAAATTCATTTTAATTCTTTAAAAGAACCCTCGTGTCCAATTATATCAGAATATTAAACAGGTCCATTAAACAGGGAATGAGAACAGGCTGCTGGAGTTGAAAATGGGATGAGTATGGCACAGCGTTTTCACTTTTACTGAATTACTGATATGCAATCGTTTTGAAAAAATCTTGAAATCAACTAGAGACAGCTTGATTTGCATTGAAGAATTAATTTCTAATATGATTATATACATTATGATGATAATCTTTTTTGCGATATCTTAAATGCATATACAGTAAACTACGTTTATAACGAACACGCTTATAACGAACTTACTGTTTTGTCCCCACTATTTGCTGTAGTTATGCTGTATATATGCTTATAACGAACTATGGTTATAACGAACTAAAATTAGTCGTCCCTTTGAGTTCGTTATAACCGTAGTTTACTGTATATCTTACGAAATATATAGTTACATAGTTATATAATTTATATCACAGTGACATTGTATTTCGAATATCGGAATATGAGAGTGGGGCAGTGGTGAAGGGGGGCACGGGTGGCCCTGTCGTCTAAGTCGCCGCGATTCGCTGTGCAGTCGCGTCCCTTAGGCACGCCAGAAACATATGATTATGGGTTCGAATCCCGGTTCCCCTGATTATGTTTCTAGCTTTGTTAGCATCATACCCGTGCTCGTGGGTTTCACCGAAGTGGTAAACGTCTGAGACATGCATCACTTCGGGCTTTCCTCCCACATTGAGCTGACCCGCCGTGATATAACTGGAATACTGTTAAAAGTGGCGTTAAACCCAACTCACTCACTCACTCAGTGGTGAATGCTGTAGGGGTCTGTAAGAGAGACGAGGTTAGTGCGTGTTGAGAGATAGTTACTGTGTATGCTTTAAAATATGCATGTCGTGCTGTTAATATGATAGACCCGAGAAGATCCGGGTTAGACCATGCCTTCAGCAACCTATGCTTGCCGGAAGAGGTAACTAACGGGATCGGGTGGTCGTTGATGCATGTCATGGTATCCCAATTGCGGATATCGATGCTCATGATATCGACCACTGGGTTATCTGGTCCAGACTCGATTATTTTCAGACCGCCGTCATATAGCTGGAATATTGGTGCGTGCGGCGTTAAACAACAAACAAACAACAAACAAACAAACAAACAAACAAATGTTGATATAAGCAAAGGATAAGAATACACAAAGTGAGGCATATGTGTTTGACATCCGTGTTTATTCGGAGGTTACTTGAGATTGTCTTGCATTGTAACCACGGTCGTGAAGGAAGGCATTTGCCAGGTGATAACGGACGATAACAGCACGACATAGACTATCGTGTCACATTGCGTGTCGATGTATTGATATAAAACACAGCCGTAAACATCGACATAGATTCAATAGGTCACCGAAGATCTCTTTGCCTTTGCCTTTTATTAATACGTGCACAGAATACACTAGTAGGGTTATTTCCTTGTTGGTGCACGTGAACATGTGTGTGATGTGTGGTGTCTGATGTGTCATGTCCTATCGGGTCAGTAAGACACAGCTTGACTTCCTCATCGACCGTTGTCCCTTCACACATCTAACGTTCTTGCTTACTCATGCTCTAGGTTTGCGCAAACATTTTGTTTACATGCAACATATTTTAACATACAAGGATACCGGTTGTTTATATTTTATGGCATCGATATAAAGTTTAACTCAACTAAAATGTAAATAGAAGAAAATGAAAACCCCAAACCAGGTCTACTCTTTTTAATGTCTATATTGATGTATGTCGTCACGAAGATTGTTTGTGTAAACAGCCCGTAGGAATTGATGAATAGGGATGGTTGGTTGGTTGGGTTGTTGTTTTACGCCGCAATCAGTATTATTCCAACTATATGACGGCGGTCTGTAAATAATCGAGTCTGGACCAGACAATCCAGTGATTGATATCATGAGCATCGATCCACGCAATTGGGATCAATGATGTGCATCAACCAAGTCAGCGAGCCTGACCACCCGATCCCGTTAGTCGCCTCTGACGACAAGCATAGTCGCCTTTTACGGCAAGCATGGGTTACTGAAGACCTATTCTACCCCGGATCTTCACGGGTCGAATCGAGATGGCACCAACAGCCTGTGCTTGGAGAACGAGACTTAATGGATCTTGTGGACAGTCTCTGTGATTGCGATGTCGTGGGGCGCTGTGGGGCGTGGTTAATGCTATCAGTCAGTGGTTTTCCTGGCTCTGAAATATTGTGGTGAGGTTTAATTATGTTCAGCGTGGTCTCTTGCAGTGCGATACACTGGTTTCTCCATGTCAGTCGGGGCGATCGGGTAGCCTAGTGGTTAAAGCGTTCGCTCGTCACGCCAAAGACCCGGGTTCGATTCCCGACACGCGTACAATGTGTGAGGCCCATTTTTGGTGTCTCCTGCCGTGATATTGCTGTAATATTGTTAAAAGCGGCGTTAAACCATACTCACTCAATCCATGTCAGTCATCCCTGCACAAACACATCCTGGCCTGTCAATCAGCCCACCACAGCAGGAACCAATTCTTGGCCATCGTTAAATGTATGAGCATGCAAGTGTTATTGTAATTTTAAAACAGGTCAAGTCACTAGGGGTTAGACGTGGTGAATACAGAGGATGGGGTAGAATGTCGCGTCTACCACATTCCCCTGCAGCAGCCACTGCAACGTGACTGGTGTCAACAGCAGCACCATCCTGATGATGGAGACCACCACGCTTGTCTTTGATAGACTCGCGAGTCTTTTCAATAAGTTGGTATAATATCCACCATTCATAGATGTTGCCCGCGGTAAACATCCATCTGTGTAGTGTCTTGGCCCTCCCGGTGGTCAGATCTTTCCGAGTAGGTCTGTTTGATCTGAACTTCTTAGTTTGGGGAGACCGGAAGTGTTTTCACACCATGGATTCTTGATGCTCTCGGGATCCTAGCGATGGGTCTGGGACTCGTCACCTGTCTCTAGCCTAAGATGGAGATGTTCTTGGTTGCGAGAGAGAAGCCACCGGGCACAGACATTGGACATATGTTTAGATGTACATGGAGGGTTGTTTCCACTGACCCATTGCTAGGATCCTTTACTGAGGTTTGCCCATGTTCCAATGATGATTCTAGTTATGTCCGTGCTTCTAGTCATGTCCGTGCTTCTAGTTATGTCCGTGCTTCTAGTTATGCCCGTGCTTCTAGTTATGTCCGTGCTACTAGTTATGTCCGTGCTTCTAGTTATGTCTGTGCTTCTACTTATGCCCGTGCTTCTAGTTATGTCTGTGCTTCTAGTTATGTCCGTGCTTCTAGTTATGTCCGTGCTTCTTGTTATGCCCGTGCTTCTAGTTATGTCCGTGCTTCTAGTTATGTCTGTGCTTCTAGTTATGTCCGTGCTTCTAGTTATGTCCGTGCTTCTAGTTATGTCCGTGCTTCTAGTTATGTCTGTGCTTCTAGTCATGTCTGTGCTTCTAGTTATGTCCGTGCTTCTAGTTATGTCCGTGCTTCTAGTTATGTCCGTGCTTCTAGTTATGTCTGTACTTCTAGTTATGTCTGTACTTCTAGTTATGTCCGTGCTTCTAATTATGTCCGTGCTTCTAGTTATGTCTGTGCTTCTAGTTATGCCTGTGCTTCTAGTTATGTCTCTCTCTCTCTCTCTCTCTCTCTCTCTCTCTCTCTCTCTCTCTCTCTCTCTCTCTCTCTCTCTCCTGACATCACATGAATTATTAACTTCACTAATTGCAACTGTGCAAAAGGATCCTTTACTGAGGTTTGCCCATGTTCCAATGATGATTCTAGTTATGTCCGTGCTTCTAGTTATGTCCGTGCTTCTAGTTATGCCCGTGCTTCTAGTTATGTCTGTGCTTCTAGTTATGTCTGTGCTTCTAGTTATGTCCGTGCTTCTAGTTATGTCCGTGCTTCTAGTTATGCCTGTGCTTCTAGTTATGTCCGTGCTTCTAGTTATGTCTCTCTCTCTCTCTCTCTCTCTCTCTCTCTCTCTCTCTCTCTCTCTCTCTCTCTCTCTCTCTCTCTCTCTCTCCTGACATCACATGAATTATTAACTTCACTAATTGCAACTGTGTAAAGGGTAAGCCTAACATGATTTCGAAGCTACTTCAATTTTGTAAAGTTTCTAATTTCACAACACAGCTGTGAGAGCAATCGCATGTTAAATTAGTCTAACACCATACTCGTTTCCTCATCACCCGGACAGAAATAGCGGAATGATATGTGCAGCAGGGTTGCCGCAGAGTGGCGCTGGTTGTCACGCGACTAACCTTACTGGCGTTGGTGATCACGGGATGTAAAGGTCACGGGGGTTCAGGTCAAATGATTGGTCAAAGCACCACATGATGGTCCTAGTGTGAAGCACAGTGAGAACGCCAATAAGCTGCATAGCGTCGTCGGCATGGGAGGGTGGGGGTAGTGGGGGTAGTGGGGGTCGAGTGAGTGAACGATAGCAAATTAGTCGAGTGTGATACATATGGTTCCATCAGAGACCATAAACATTAATCTGGCCATCTTCCCGATGCAAGGATGCTAACTGACTATATAAATCCAGTTTCCACCCTTGCCGAACTAGGCTGGAATTACGGAGTTACTTTTTGGCTGGACTAACGAGCCTATGCATAGTCCAATCAAAGTCGCGTAACGAACTAGACATCCGGTTCGTAAACAACATGGATTCCAACGTGCAGATTTCCGTCGACTGCAAGATATGCAAAGCATATATATATAAAGGGATATAGAGGTGACAATGATTGTGACCATATATCCTGTCGGTGCTAAATGCCTGCTTTGCAAGACTCACTGGTCCAAAAGAGATCTCTATAAATTCAACTTCATGGAGTTATCAGGCGGTTTGTCAGCATTATATCACTGAGCCACCAAGACGTCGTGGGCAAGGTGACGACCATCTTGTGTCAGTAATATGTCCATGACGCGACTCACGCCAGAGTGGTTTGGGACAGTTACTGTTGGAGTGAGTTTGGTTTTACGCCGCGTTTAGCAATATTCCAGTAATATCACGACGGGGGACACCATAATGGGGTTCACACATTGTTGACTTGTAGGAATCGAACCGGGTCTCTGGAGTGACGAGCGAACACTTTACCCACTAGGCTACCCTATCGCCCCCATGTACTTCAGGAAGTGAGACTGAATGTGCCATGCGAAAATTACGGAGTAGTAATGGCGTTTCTGGCTACCAACTGTTTTCCTGCTGTGTACATACGAAATAAGTGCTCTTCACATACATACTCACTGACACAGTTACGTGTATTTTTCTGAAAATTAAGGAATGGTAAAAAGCTTTCTTATACTTGATGGAGGGCACGGTACATGTGAAATTGTCCCCCGTGGTATAACGTCATTATCATCCCTGCAGCCCCACGTTTAGCCTCCACCTTCATAAAACATCAAAGGCCGCCCTAATTGACTTACAGGCTTCCGATTATCTGCTGGTCCTCTGACGCCAATACACTGACGTACAGGGTATATTTACTGGCTATTAACGTGATACCCTCCGCGGGGTCACTGTGTTAAATGCTGATATCCCGTAATAGATCTGAAATGAACATTTCATGTGGCAGCCCTCCTTATCAACGATCAAGTACATGCATATCATTGGCCCCAGAGCCTTATACAAATACACCAAACAAGCCTCGAGCTGCGATAGTCTTATCTGTCAAATTTAAGCAAGTCTAGATTGCACTTAATACGTATCCAGCCTATGATTGACATCGATACTTGACAGTTCAGTATCTGTTGCAAGAGTCATTTCATGCTGTGCGTGCTCTGAACTTAAATCTCTTGTGCGTTCATTTTAGCGTTCGAGGTCGACCGTCGTTAGACTTACGCTTAGCCTCTGAAAATATAGAATTTTGATTGAAACAAATAAGTCCATTAAAATTAAAAAGGAGCCCAATGAGATGGGATATTCAGAACCTAAGAAAATCTAGACTTGCTTCAATTAACATTACAGTAAGGGATGCGTGAAGGGAATATAATCTGGTTCGGGGACTGTGAGACAATCTAGGTAGCCGTGGGTGTGGTGTTTCTGTTAGCCTTATTACGCATTGGGATAGCCTAGTGGATCGTGTGTTTGCCTTTCACGTCCGTGTTTGATTCTCGCAGGGGTTAAATATTTGTAGCCGATTGTTCGTGTGGTGACAGCGGCGTTAACGTTAACCTACTATTAGACATAGTCTATAAGGTGGTGAGATGAAATGGGGTTTAACGTCGTGTACAAGATTATTGCACTAATATAACGACGTGCATGCATGCATGCCGATTTATAGTGCTAGCTAACTAAGGTACCATGCTGCAGTCTAACATGAATTCCCCGCTCAGACACAGTATACGCCGAGCCGACCGGTCCTTGTTTTAGCCTCTTAATGCCGAGCGCCAGACAGGGTAACAACAAGTACCATCTTTTAACGTCTTTTGGTATGACGCGGCCGGGATCGAACCCCGGACCTTCCGCTCCGGGCGGACGCTCTACCGCTAGACGGTTAAGCTATACGAATTGATATACACCTCAAAAGAAGTTATTGAACACCCGATTTTTTTCATATTAGCATACAGTAAACTACGTTTATAACGAATACGCTTATAACGATTAGACGGATACAACGAACTGGTTTTCTTTGCCCCAGCCATTTGATGTATATATGCTGCAGATATGCTTATAACGAGTTCAATGGGGTCAACGTACTGTACTACTAGTTAATATGTCATGCTATCCCCGCGTCTCCCTCACATTCTTAATCTTACCTGCCTGAACCTTCTTACTTAATTTTAAATAATGTTTCACAAATTTGTCAGAATATTGCTCGCAGGTTGTGTGGCGTCAGGGAGTTGCCTGGTATGAAGGCCACGGCGAGTAATGGATCGTGTCTCATGCTGTTAGATGTCATGGTTGTAGTAGAATATATATGAATTATCTAACAGTCAATACATACAGCACGCTCATAGTGACAACGTTAAAACATGGTAGTAGGGGAGCCTGGTTAACGCCGCACTCAGCAGTGGTCCAGCTATATGACGGAGGTCTGTAAATAATCGAATCTGGACCAGACAATCAAGAGATTAATATCGTGAGCATCGATCCAATTGGGGTATGATTATGACGTGCGTCAAACAGCTCAGGAATCCTGACCACCTCTTACGACAAGCATAGACGCCTCTTACAGCAAGTATGGGTTGCTGAACACCTTATTCTTATCTTCTCGGGTATCTTGTCAAAATACCAGTGGCTAGCATCTTTGCTCATGATATCAATCAACTGGCCTTGTGAAGCCTTGGACTGACTCCCAGGACGGAACCCTTTGACTGACTCCCAGGACGGAACCCTTTGACTGACACTCAGGACGGAACCCTTGGACTGACTCTCAGGGCGGAACCCTTGGACTGACTCTCAGGGCGGAACCCATGGGCTGACTCTCAGGAAGGAACCTTTGGTCTGACTCTCAGGACGGAACCCTTGGTCTGACTCTCAGGACGGAACCCTTTGACTGACGCTCAGGACGGACCCCTTGGACTGACTCCCAGGACGGAACCCTTGGACTGACTCTCAGGACTGAACCCGTTGACTGACTCTCAGGACGGAGCCCTTGGACTGACTCCCAGGACGGAACCCTTGGTCTGACTCTCAGGACGGAACCCTTGGACTGACTCTCAGGACGGAACCCTTGGACTGACGCTCAGGTCGGAACCCTTGGACTGACTCCCAAGAGGCGACTAACGGGATCGGGTGGTCAGGCTCGGTGACTTGGTTGATGCATGTCATCGTATCCCAATTGCGTGGATGATGTCCATCATTGGATTGTCTAGTCCAGACTCGATTATGTACAGACCGCCGAAAAGCTGGAATATTGCCGAGTGCGGTGTTAAACAACGAACGAACGAACTATCCCAACACGGGTACTATGCGTGAAGAAAGCAAGGTCTTATGAACCGAAGCGGCGGAAATATATATTCACTCACTAACCTGCTTCACCAGGTTCGGCCATCTTGTTTCTAAACTTTTAGGGGCGTGGAGTAGTCTGGTGGTTAGAGCGTTCTGGTGTACCCTGCTATGATATTGCGGGAATATTGCTGAACGCGGCGTTAACTTACACTCACCCACTCACGCGTGTTCGATGTGAGCTGGATAGGGGCATCTACGCGTGTTCAGAACACTTCCATTGACATTATGGTATATCTTAATGACATTTGGCAGCATATCTGGTATTATCCCTGTCCAACATCTCGTCTCGCCTGTTGTTTGCAAGTTTCACAACAGGACCATCTGTCATATTATAGAGTGTCGCTATAATCCAGGCACAAGGCGTGGAGGGGAAATCGTACATTAGTTGATTGAGCGGCTGTTATCGACATCACCTCTTCCAGACCGGCGAAAATCGGACGAACAGAAGGACGGGTCTGTATAGGCTAAGCCTATAGGTTCGTCGTGAACATGAACTTTTGTCAGTCAGGAATGTATCGGTGTTCACTTGTTTCGTCAAAGTGATGAACGTCTACGACAGCGGCTTTCGTTAAGCTGACTCGCCATGGAAACAAACTGAACTATTGTTCAAGACGGCGTTGAGGTATATATACGGTAAACTCAAGACACGGCACAAGACATCACCAACACCCACTGTGGTGTACGGTGGCCCATAAGGGACATGGAGTCTGTTTTTAAATATTTTGATATTTCACTTACTGTTATCGTAACCTTTTGCAAAGTAACACGATTTGTCATACAAATATGTGATAAATCATGTATAAAGAAGATACTGAATCGCTGAAAAGTGAAGCGAAAATGTCAAAAACAAAAACGAAAATGTCAAAAACTAAAATGAAAATACAGAAAACTATTTCCACCACGGTGATAATATTTCCACCGCGGTGAAAACTAGGTACACCGCGGTGGAAATAGTTTTCTGTATTTTCATTTTAGTTTTTGACATTTTCGCTTTTGTTTTTGACATTTTCGTTTTTGTTTTTTGACATTTTCGTTTTTGTTTTTGACATTTCCTTTTAAGTTTTTAACATTTTCACTTCACATTTCAGCGATTCAATAGCTTATTGAAAGTACATTTTCCATGTTTTCGGTTGTTTTTATACATGATTTATCACATATTGGTATGACAAATTGTGTTGATTTTCAAAAGGTTACGATAAAAGTAAGTGAAATATCAAAATATTGAAAAACAGACTCCATGTCCCTTATGGGCCACCATAGTAGTGGGATCCCACAAGAGGATGGCTCTGTCTGCTGTGGCACTAATACCGGTATATGAAATAAGGGTCAGAGAAGCAGTCGTGGCGAGCGGCCCCAATATCTATGGCTGTGTTTATAGACCCGGCAGCCAACAAGTAACTAAACACAGCCTTCAGACCTTATCTTCATTGTGCTGCCACTTTGTTTTCTGAAGCAGGCAAGAAATGATGTACAAGCACCGAGCTCAGTTCTGGGTCCATTTGCACAAATCTATCTTAGCGCTAAGATGATCATAACTCCCATACTTAACACAGGCTTACGATAGTCTTAGCGCTAAGATCGCTTTGTGCAAGTGGGCCCACGGGTGTGTAGTTCAATAGGTCATCCCTGGACGAGAATAAATTAAAAAAGGAGTCCAACTCAAGTTTAGAATGATTTGGCAAGTCTAGCTTGCCTCAGCCTGAAATTGAGCATTGTTTTGGTCGCCATTAGGATTTTTTATTTTTTGTAGATATATCTTTTTAAATAAGATAACTTTATATCTGGTAGTTAATCTGTGGGCGGGGCTACACATGTAAGTTTTACCGTTAACCTGAATTAACCCCTCAACACTCATATCAGATCACACCCGACATAAAGAGTGCTATCGTTTATGATTTAGTTTTCAGATTTGTTCTGTCTGTTTCACGGTGGTAATGATATATACGCCAGTCCTCCCCGCCAGGAGTTCATTGAAGTTCCTTCGTGGACGTTTTTATGCATTTTTTAGTATGTGGGCACGTGTTGATGCCAGTCAGGCTTGGGTCGTACTGGAGAGGTGGAGGGTCGAAATGCTGAATCTGACCTCCACGTTATCAGTTCTCCAAACATGTTCCAAACATGCCCTCATAACTGAGGGTCTGGACATGCCGACGCTAGGCTTACATCAGCTACACCGCCTCACTGGTCATCCTGCCTGGTCACTGTTTTCATAACCGCAGGGAAATCTCGCATACTCTTAGTTTGATACACGTACTCCGTGCTGACCAACTGTTGTAGCTTCCGCCGACAAATGTGTGAGTGGAGCCAGAGAATAGCATTTCCCTGCCAATGTTGGTTTAATATGTATGTCATGATAATATTTAAGTGGGATATCCATTATTCAGTGTGTATGAATACGCATGTGTTCTATGTGTTAGGACGTGAGCTATATGTTAGTGCACCGTGGAGATCCGGGTTGGAAAGTCTTCAGCAACCCATCCTTGTCGTAAAAGGCGACCATCCTTGTCGTAAAAGGCGACCATGCTTGGCGTAAGAGGCGACCATCCATGCCGTAAAAGGCGACCATGCTTGGCGTAAAAGGCGACCATGCTTGTCGTAAAAGGCGACCATGCTTGGCGTAAAAGGGGACCATGCTTGTCGTAAAAGGCGACCATGCTTGTCGTAAGAGGCGACTAACGGGATCGGTTATCGATTGACGGGATAGGGTGGTCAAGCTCCCTGGCTTGGTTGATATGTTATCGTATCCTTATGGTTTAGATCGATGCTCATGGTGTCAATCACAGGCATGTCTGGCCCTGACTCGATTATATACAGACCGCCGTTATACAGCCGGAATATTACGGCGTTAATTAATAAACACAACCGACAGCACGCTTTATTTTAGTATATAAAAATATATAATTTAGTATATAAATATATATAATTGCACTGGTCAGGACTAATGTTTTAATGTTTTATTATTGTTTTAGTCCACTGAAATTCCATGCCGCAGTTTTACATGAACGCCCCACTCAGACATTGAATACTCACAAGTCCTTGTTTTACTGTCTTACCGGACAGAGGCGCTACCACTGGAGTGAGTGAGTGAGTGAGTGTGTGTGTGTGTGTGTGTGTGTATGTGTGTGTGTGTGTGTGTGTGTGCTTGAACTTTGAACTAGTACGGGCTTGTAGAAGGTTTATATAGTACTAGATACCATGTGGCAGATTAACATGGATACCCCACTCAGACACAGTATACAGACTCCGAGCCGACCAGTCCTTGTTTTAGCCCCTTAATGCCTAACACCAGGCAGGATAACAACAAGTACCACAATTTAATATTTTGGTATGACTCGTCCATTGATCAAACACCCAACAGTTCTTCTCCAGGCAGACTCTCTGCCACTGGACAACGTTGATATATGCATGCTTTATCATGCTGACGTAACACGTTGCTGAGGCACTAAGATCAATACAAGGCTCAGCTCGTGTAACAAGCGTTTTCGATTCTGGAACTCGTTGTACCCCTGGAATTGAGTTGTACTGTTCGCCGTGTGTAACATAAACTATATAATCAACCGCAGACATCGAGATATCATTGCAGCGCACGGTAAATTGGTCACATATGCATAAACAGGGTCAGCATACTCGTGTATATAATACCAATACAGCAACGTGCCATTGTACTCCATCAGAACAGAAATCCAACCTAACTTAGACTAACATTTCATCCTAGAAATAAAGATACTTTTTTTTAAATATATATCTATAAAATATAAATAAAATCCAAATGGAGCCATGAACAATTCTTAATTTAAGAGCTCAAGAAATGAAGACGCCAAATCATTGCTTGAGTTGGATTCACTTCTTTACATATTTTTGAGGGTTTGGGAGATAAACTAAACCTATTTGAGGGATACTTATTTTGAATTATTGTCTCATACAGACCTTTAAACAAAACTATCCTGAAACTCCCGAGCAAGTGTAAACTATTTTGGCAACATCAGACACCGTCAGTTTCAGGAAATGAAGAGATTTTCTTGGCTCCTTTCTGTGATGTATTAGGAGACAATATGTTAGTCTCATTATGAATTATAGTTCAGCATAACGATATCCTCTTTCTATATGATACTTGATATCAATCTTATCAAGGTTCATAACACGAACATTCTCCACATCTGTGCATCCTCGCACCTTTTCAAAGGCTCCCGATGATGTAACGAGATTACTGAGAGATTCCTTCTGGAAACTAAGTTACATGTAGCAATGTTTTTGCTGAACCGTTCTGTCATCCTTGAAATCTATTTACGGTAAAGCTTAAAATAACCTTCTACCAGCTGGAGTCGTAGATAATCGCCCTGCATGACATCCTGGCCTTCAGCGGAAATCATTCGGAACATTCCGTTATCTCCGCGTCTATTAATGGCGCATTCCGTGACAGGAGAGTGTTACGGTCACGTCTGCTTTGTGTCTGCATGTTACGTGGATCCAGAAGAAGCATCTTCTTTAAAACGGATTTCTTATCTTTCTGGAATTTTACAACGCTAATATCCTGAGGAGGAGCGGACGACTTAGACTGTCTCATAGTTCCTGAATCATATTATTTTCCATTTCACCCAGCCATTACTTTGATGCTATTTCTCAGGTGAATCAAGTCTAGATTTTCCACAGGTCTGAAACGCCCTCTCACTGTGGCTCCTTTTCAGTTTAAATGTAGTTGCTTGGTTCTATCAAAATTATGTATAATGGTAGGTCCGGCGCAGATCAGAAAACATTGCTATAGTTGTTATTGTACGAGTAGAACCATCTTGCAAAGGCGTACTGTCCTATTTAATAGAACCAATCTATGTAGAGAATGATTTTTTGTATATTTTACCTCACCTCCCATTGGCCGAACCCACTAAACCGATAACATACTTATATATCTTATGTTCATATTCATATATAATGATATGTCATGATAGCCGTTTTCGTTTCCGTTTCGCTTTCGTTTCGTTTTCGTTTCGTTTTCGTTTCCTTTGTTGTTAAACGCCGCACTTAGCAATATTCCAGCTGTATGACGGCCGTCTGTAATTAATCGAGTCTTGACCAGACAATCTAGTGATTGACATCATGAGTATCGATCCACTCAATTGGGATAAGATGACATGCATCAACCAAATCATGGAACCTGACCACCCTATCCCGTTATTCGCCTCTTACGACAAGCATGGGTTCCTGAAGACCTGTTAGTCATTCATGGAACGCGGAGACGGCTAGCCTAGTGGTAAAGCGTTCGCTCGTAGCGCCGAAGGCCCGGGTTCGATTCCCCACATGGGTACAATGTGTGAAGCCTATTTCTGGTGTCCCCCAACGTGATATTGCTGGAATATTGCCAAAAGCGGCGTAAAACCATGCTCACTAACTCATTCATGAAACATAATATTGTTTCTTACAAATCATACCATCACTTCCATAACTGTACATTTAAAAAAATTAAACAATCGATATAAAAAATCTCTTTGCTTAATAAGACTGCAGTTTATCACTATGACCATCGCCATCCCAATGCGTCCGCCCGTTAAGTGTTCAACTGTCACAGATACGGCGGAGCCAACACAGTGTGTTACACGTCAAAGTGGCCAATCTGAGACGTAGCTTCCTCCACGGGCGTCAGGGGTGAGGAACATGGATATATCTCTCGCACTGCCCTGATTCCCTAGCGATCTTATAGCGTTGTAGGACAACAGCTTGTGAAGGCCCTGATTGGCTGAGTCATCGTCCGCTGTCAGCTCAGCCAGGGTTAATGTGTGGCACACCCCCCCCCCTCCCCCTTGATACCATTGTGCTTGAACTTGATAAGCCCTTACATTCAAATGTAAATGATGTTTTTATAACCCGTTTTTTTAGAACAGGCCAAAACACCAGCCCGCGTTCTTTGTACCTTTTAATCTTACCTAATGTGCCGTCACATAGGGTCGAAAATTGTAAACTACCATCCCCGTTTATTACTTGACTTGTAGCCCATTAGCCACGAATTTGAAATAGATATGAAGGAATGTATTTTTTGTTTTTTTATCCTATATATATGCGCGAAAGTACGGTGTAACTATATGTAGGTGAGCACGCTCGCTTCTTGGTAAAGCAATACTTGTGTTTGATAGACATGCAGATCCAATCTTGTTAGAAATGATCAGCCTTTGGTGAAATCTTTTCTGGAAGAAAAATAAACACTGCTCATACATATACTCATACACATATGTACATACACACAAACACATACATACAAACATACTCACACAAACACACACTCACACATACAAACATACACACAAACAGACAGACACACAGACAGACAGAGCATGTGACCTACATGTGGGGTGGCGCTTCATCGGATCCTTTTATTGACAGTTTTCATTTGGCAGAGATGCAAATTTTAGGTTTTGCCTGAGACACAGCTTTACATAATTATGTGTTTTGAATAATTTGTGACAGGCGCCTGAATATTGTGCGTTCACAAGTTGTTCAATCTAAATACCCAATAACGCACCACTTCTGAAATGAACTAATGGACAAAAGTACAAATGGACACATGGACCAATGCAATTATGTACAAATGGACTTATGTATTAAGGGACACATGGCTAATGCACTAATGGACAAAAGGACAAATGAACACATGGACTATTGTATTAATGGACACATGGCTAATGCACTAATGGACAAAAGAGCAAATGGAAGCACGGACTATTGTATTAATGGACACATGGCTAATGCACTAATGGACAAAAGAGCAAATGGACGCACGGACTATTGTATTTATGGACACATGGCTAATGTATTAATGGACAAAAGAGCAAATGGAAGCACGGACTATTGTATTAATGGACACATGGCTAATGCACTAATGGACGAAAGAGCAAATGGACGCACGGACTATTGTATTTATGGACACATGGCTAATGTATTAATGGACAAAAGAGCAAATGGACACATGGACTAATGGTCGTTTTGTTCCCACAGGCGCAGCGGCAGATTCAGAGGAGGCAGAGGTACACAAAGAAGCACATCTTTTCCGATGAGAAGATTCAAGGTAGGGTGATGACGTCATGTATTCGTTATATGACACGTGAAGTATGTACTTCGGAACCAATCAGTGCATTTGAAATGTTACCGATTGTTCCATAGGAAATGATTTCCCATGAAATGAAGCATTTCAAAGAGAAAATGAACATAATTTGACCCATGTGAGGAATCGAACCCGGATCTTCTCTGTGACCAGCCGCAGTATTGAGATTTCGAGATCGTCTGTTTGCAGAGTGGAAAGTCGGTGGTTCGATCTCAGGCCGCGCTTCACCGAAAGCCGTTAAAGCTGGTAGTTGTTGTTACCCTGCCTGGCACTCCGCATTAAGGGACTAAAACAAGGCTAAGATGTGTCTGAATGGGGTCTCCATGTTAAACTGCGCCATATATCTCAATGGGATTGCGCTATGATACCGACATTTGTCCCGGCTAATACACACACGCGCGCGCGCACGCACGCACGCACGCACACGCTCGTGCAATAATCTTGACCGCGACGTTAAACCCCATTTCACCTCACCGCATCTGATACTTCTTCACAGGAGCACTTATCGACAGTGTGTTATCATTCGCTAATCGCAGGCCTTCCGCTAATTCCGCACATGTAATGCATGAAGACTCGCATTCCACGTTGCTGGGTTGGTTCATTGATGCATTGCAGTGTTTGAGTGACTTAGATAATTACATTAGCGGATGTTTAATACATGGCCTGTCTAACACGCACTGTAGATAGACAGGTCAGGCTGGACCCAGTTTGTCCTGGGCCAGGGGTCAGTGCTTCCAAAGCGTGAGAAGCGGATAAAGAATCTGTAGGATTTTAACTTGAATAGCCATATTGTACGTGATGGCATATGGATGCTTTAATCTCACATAATTTGGTTGCTTTAATCTCCTTCTTCCTTGTTCTCGCCTTCTGGTTATAATGTTTGACCCACATTCCTTCTGATATGAGAGGCCGCGTCATACAAAAAGACGTTAAAATATTGTACTTGTTGTTACCCTGTCTGGCGCTCGGCATTCAGGGGCTAAAACAAGGACTGGTCGGCTCGGAGTCAGTATACTGTGTCTGAGTGGGGTATTCATGTTAAACTGCGGCATGGTATCTCAGTGAGCTAGCACTGTAAATCGGCATCAGTCCGGACTAGTACAAGCAGCCACACACACACACACACATACACGTGCATACACGTCGCTATATAAGTGCAATAATCTTGGACGCGACGTTGAACCCAATTTCACCTCACCTCTGATATGAGAACTATTTCCATGCTGCTTTGAAGGAGTGATGCAGCCTTGGACATTTGCGCTGAATGCTGCTCCAGAGCTTCAAGACATTTCGCTTTATTACAGCTATATCGACATATCTTCTCGTGCTCTACACAGCTGTATGTCCATCGCTTGATGTAGACGGTTTAAGTTTGAAATATATGATCAATAGTTGATTTGCAAGTCAGCTTTGAAATCAGGGATAAATAGACAATACCACACATTTACCATATCTTGCAAGATACGTTCCTTAGGCTATCATCTGTGTGGCGATTTCGGACAAATCATGGACTCTCGGGGAGGTACATATCAACATATGGACATTAGGAAATATGGAAATTAGCCCTGGGTATTCTCTACATGTCACATTCATAAGATCTTCAATTGTTTACGAGAAGTTGTAATGTCGTAGTAACCAGTGTCAGTAGGTTTTCCCTAGACTAACATCTAGTCTCTGAAATGAACATATTTTACAGAAAATACAGTTGTTACATTATGTTTATAAAATATAATAAAAAGACAACTGTCAATAATCAGCCTCGGGCACACAACACATATGTGATTGCGGCACTGGTCACGCAATCAGCCAGTTGTCTTAAACGCGGCAGTTCGTTGTGAGAAGTTGCGCCCCGTAGACTACGCAGGATCCAGTGACCGTAGGTTCAAGCCCAGGTTCGCGCAGGTTGTGATCCTTGGTTTGTCAGCATCATACCGGCGCTCGTGAGATTACCGAAAGTGGCAGATTCTATAACTTCCGTCAAGATGATGATGATGATGAGTGAGTGAGTGAGTGAGTATGGTTTTACGCCGCTTTTAGCAATATTCCAGCAATATCACGGCGGGGGACACAAAAAATGGGCTTCACACATTGTACCCATGTCGGGATTCGAACCCGGGTCTTCGGCGTGACGAGCGAACGATGATGATGATGATGATGATGATGATGATGATGGCGATTTGACGAGCGCTTCCGGGGGACCCGATTTCGCACATTACTTTTTTGTGGCTTTCCTCCAATACAAGGTTGTCAGTCGCTGATGTAACTGAAATGCTCTTGAACGCAGCAGCACACCCTCCTCACTAACTTGTTGTTTAGATACATGTTCCCTTATAAACCTTGTAAACAAGCCAGACGAGCAGCAGCGTCACGAACCACTTACAGCTGTCCGAAATAGTGAGAGGCCTGACAGAATTAAATTAACTCAAATGTAAACATATCTATTTTCTATTCTGTGTTTGGTGAAGTCGGATAAACGAACCAAAATATCTCCCGGGCTGTGTATAAATAATTGCTGACACGCTCTTCGCAAAGTGCAGTTGGTTAAAGTGCTGACGGAATTGCAGACAGTTTTATCTAAACTTTTCTCAGGTCGAGACGGTATACTTCCCTGTGAAGGAGTATAGCGTGCGGTACACGTTGTAAATGTTGATTACTTGCATTTAAAGTACACTGAAGGAGACTGATTGATTAGAGAGACAATAGTTTAGTGCGTATCGGTAGCATAAACACGCACATGCACACGCAACAGCACGCGCTAGATTGCCATGGTATTCATCCTGGCGTCAGTTTACTCACTAGGAAGCTATATAACAAGATTGTTTCAAAACAAACGACAGCAGAGTGCAACGTTATGTGTTTGTATGTGCGTTTGCGTGTGCGTGTGCGTGTGCGTGTGTGTGTTTGTATGTGTGTATGTTTGCGTATATATGTGTGTGCTTGTGTGTACATATGTGTGTGCGTGTGTGTGTATGTTTCTATGTATGTTTGTATGTGTGTATTGACGACACAAGATGGTTGAGGAAGGCCTGTGGGAGCTGGTCCAAAGTCAACTGTTGGTTTGGAAGTCGGCATAAACGACGGCTTATGTAATCCCACATACGTTCGATGGGCGCCAGATCTGGCGATACAGCAGGCCAATGTGTGGGAATGTTCTGTTGTCCAATGAAGTTTGTGACCCTCACGTGCAACAAGGTGACATTGTCATGCTGTAAAGTGATGTGTGTGAAGAAACGAGAGGACGTGAGGACGGTACCGTACACCTGTCACAATGCCACCAGAGACCACTAGAGGGGTCCTGTGATGAGCAGTGATGACTCCCCACATCATTACGTTGCCACCACCGATTACAGAACGCTGAATAACACACACGTCAGTGTCACGTTCTACCCGAAGTCAACAAACACGCTGACGTCCATCTCTACTCTCAAGATGAAACCTGGGCTCATCTGCTAAGAGGATTAACCTCCAGCATCTGAACCTCAGACGCCTCTTAATCAGTTCGATGACATGGCAGAACACGTGGACGTACAGCTTGACGTCGTGGTCGGATGTTATGCTGTCGTAATCGCTTCCTTGCACTTATCGGACGTAAATGAAAGCGACGAAATCCTTTCCATATTCAATACGAATCTCTGTCAAAAGCAGAGTCGATTGTACGATTCCGACTATATCATGAGCATGTGTTTATGACTCACTATCAATTAGTAATGATACCAGGTATTCGCGAAAAGGTGAGTTATCCTACCACATGGGTGGCTCTCGCCACAAACACAGACAAAGACAAGTCATTTGTTTACCTGAAATAAGTGGGAACGTATGGTACATGTCAAAATAGAGAATTGCATCGGACATTATTATTGTCAAACCAGTTACACTGCGCATGTCAAAGTTGTAATCTGAAACCGCTCTCACAGATGAACCAAGCGGATATGATTATCTTATTCGCTGACGTCCAGGACGTGGTCGGTTCCTGGTGTTGCCATTCTGTCGGTACCCACTACAGCGTGACTGTATGTTGCCTAGCAACAACGTTTGGTGCAATTCCTGGTTCGAGCATTCCAACAGCATGCAACCGCGTGTGGCAAAACATTTGAGAGGTTTGGCGTCAGCAATGTTGCTTTGCACAGTTTAAAACACTTCATTAACTGTTTGAATTGACTCGGTCCCTCGTGCACTGGGAATGTGTGGCTATTTCTTAATCATGGGATTTTATACACGTGCAATTTCAGGTCAAACTGGGTTATCATAACAAAGTGTTTGTAAATGTGAATATCATGCGTGATATGAATACTTTTTTTTACGGATTTTTATTTTGTCAGATAAACTTTGGGGAGAATACGTACCATGGTGTACCTGTACGCGACTTCTGCTTTTCAGAGTTGAATGACACGTTCAAGATGTTCGACAAGAATGGAGACGGCATGATCACGACAGACGAGCTCGGCAGCGTGATGATCTCTCTGGGGCAGAGACCCACTATACAGGAGATCCGTGGCTTCATCAGGGCCGTGGACACCAACAGTAAGGACACACATCTCTTCTCCTTCCTTTGTCTGTTGGATGTTTAACACAGAACTCTACTATATTCCAGGGGCCGTGTAGCAGCCTCTTACGACCAACACATGCCGGGGAACAATTACTTGATTAATGGACTTGCACTGGTTGCAGAGAACCAGTGCCGTGTTTAATGTTTAAATAAAACACAGAGTGATGGTCGGATTGAACTTTAAATTAAATATTAGTACCTTCAGACATGAGGACTGTCCATTTAAACTAAGATTAATGTTTCCATTAACCTAATATGATTATTAGACTAACACTAAGTCAGTGAAAACATTTCTGTAAAATAATAATATTTTTTTTTATTCAATAGAACCTTTCCTTTTCTGCAGTTTTGATATATGTGGAATCAAGGAAACTAAACTATATTACAGACAGACAGTTTATTCAGTAAGAAGGCCATAGGCCCATAATACAGACAATGGTTGATTGCATGAACTACCCATGCCAAGGAAGTAGTCGATTTAAGTTTCTCTTAGCCGTTGGACTTTATATAGATATAAACATGTGTTATATACAACATCAAAGTTTTCTGATGAAATAATTTCAGTTAAAGATATTACAGTTTGAAACTTGATTACATTTATTCCCATTTGGAGCTATTGTGAAGGTTTTATCTTATTATTGAAATGAGAAGACTCGGCTTGAAACAACATATGAAAACATATTTTTGTGATTGGTTGTCCAGAAACCACACCCACCTAATGCGTCTTGGCCTTCTCGCAGTGAATGACACAATGCATGTACGTCAACACCAGCCTGTGTGACAACTTCCTCCTATCTGTTGTAATGCCGATTAAACCTTTGTTCACATGTATGAATGAATATCAAGACGTGTATTGATAAGACAAATGGATACCTCTGTCATTAAGAATACTGTTTCCATCCTTTTTGTTATTAGACGTTAAAATAGTATCTGTGAAACATGACTCTCTTCTCGCATAAACCTACATGTCCAGAGGGAGAACCCATCTGAAGACACGTAACTCCAAACTGAAGGTCAGATGAGTCAATCGAATTTGAATTTTACTTTTGAAAACATGAGCACGGTGCAGTTCGCTATCACGGCTATGTTAGTTACACGATTTGCAGCTCTAGACGTAGGTATAGGATATCATGAAACTGAAGATTTGGTCCATTAGCTTCAGAAACACGTAATGGCCCATCTGTGTTGACATCAATTTAACACTTGAACATGCATCAAGTCAACGACGAGGACACTTAGTGCTCAATACTTAATTTTCGTTCAGGATTTTAAAATTTTCGAGATTATTACCAGGACCTTTTTCTCAGATTTCCTTCGAAAATTACATTGATGTCAGATTGCTCTCCCACATCAAGCAGATCGTATTACTTAATTAATCAAATTCGTTAAAAATAACTTCTTTGATGGTTGAACATGTTTCATGAATAATTATATTTCTATAACGTTTTGCAGAAAGCGGGTCTATAGATTTTGATGAGTTTCTCGACATCTTTGCCCGGAAAGTGACGATGGACCCCGAGAAAGAACTCCGTGAAGTATTCCGCGTTTTTGACAAGGATAAAGATGGATTTATCTCCCCTACCGACCTGTTCGAGATACTCTCTAAATTAGGAGAGAAGATAAGTCGGGTAAGTGACTTTGACATTGCATCCGCTAAGGTAGAAGCAGGTAGAAATGGACGGTAGCAGGTTGGATCCCCGTGACAACCATCAAGTGATGCATGTCCAACGTGATATCTCTATTGTTCATTGAAGGAATACTGTCTGTGTGCAGCGCTCGGCACGCACCGGTATTCCAGCTGCATCACGGGGGCCTATAGATGACACCGCCTAGGGGCATTCGGCACCACTCGCCCCTTTCCATAACCTGCAAGAAGACACGTCCCCCTATCGATGAATGTTCTTGAATAAGCCAAGGGATGTTGAGAGCTTTCAATATTTGTTCGTGAAACGTGTTCCGAGAGTACATAAGCACGCATTTTGGTATTACACAATGTGTAATACAGCTGTATGTTTATTAAACGGGTGATCTCTTCACGGGCAAGTAATACAAAACCCTACTCACTCACTAATAGCGCCTAGACCGGGCAGACCAGTGGTCGATATAGTGAACAACGTGTACCAGAGCCTGACATACCCGATTGTTGATTCTTACGTTAAAATGGGGTGTTAGGGGTTTATTCCAACCCAGGCCCCCGAGAATCTTTTAACTTAATTTGAAACGACCATGTACTATTACAACTTTGTATAGCTATAACATTATCCCTCTCACCCAACAACCTACATCACAGAACAGTAAGCTTGCCCTTTTTTGTGTTTGGATTTGGATTTGATGCATATTCCCGAGGCAAGGGAGATAACTGAGTGTAAAAGTCCAGTTTCCACCCCAGCCAAATTAGGCTGCAATTATGGAGTTATATTTTGGCCGGACTAACGAGTCTATGCATAGTCCAATCAAAATCGCGTAACGAAATCGACATCCGGTTCGTAAACAACATCAATTTCAACGTGAGGATTTCGGTCGACTTGCAGTTGATGTGTACCGTCAAATGTGCGATGACATATTTTCCAAATAATTTCATGTTTTTAATCAAGGTGCTCACGTGATTTGATACACTTTGCGTGGTAAGACCCGTTTCATTACAATGTATATCTTGATCATCGATCAGATCGTCTTGACTTGGCGCCGCCATTTTGTTGGAAGCAAATGCAAATATGAAAGATGGAATCTGATTGGTCAAAAAGAACGGCATAGAAGGAACACAAATCGTAATCGCCACTGATGGTGCTACGATCGAGCCCAGAAATTCCAGCTCAGTTCGGCAAAGGTGGAAACTTGACGTTTAGAGTCAGTTAACTCCCTTGCCTCTGGAAGATGGATTGATGAATTTAGATAGTGAAATGTGGAAGCGAATAAAGAAAGAATTAGTAAAATAACGGTTTATAGAAATTCTCAAGTGACTTAACTGTAATTACCACAGAAGAAGTCGTAACAAATAATATTGATTTCAAATTGACTTTTGCACAGATAGTTTGCAATATCATTCTTGTCATATTTGTATATTTTCTATTGAAAGAAAATTAAACATAAGACATGTCCATAAGTATTGAATGATGATGTGTAAACTAAACCCCGTATTTCCACGTTAGCCTTATCACTGATACGTCTTCATCGTCCCTCTGTCTGATGCACTGACTGTTACATTCCAATGAGGCGGGACTTGTACGATTTCCTGGCACTGAGTTTAAATTGTTGAACAAATATTGAACATAAACGTGTTGGGTTTATTTTTAAATTAAAAGTACTTCGTGTAGTTCTTGGTAGTTACAAGCAGTATGGTTATAATAACGAGTTTATAGTTTTAATTGGCATGTAGGGGCGGTCGGGTTGCCTAGTGGTTAAAGCGTTCGCTCGCCACGTCGAAGACCCGGTTCGATTCCCGACATGGGTACAATGTGTGAAGCCCATTTGTGGTTCCCCCCACCGTGATATTGCCGGGATATTGCTAAAAGCGGCGTAAAACCATACTCACTCACTCACTCACTCACTTAACTGGCATGTGCTTGCCGAGCCATAAAATCACGTTTCGATTTTCAATGCAAGGGAAATAACTCTAGAGGCTTTGCTACCTCTCTGTCCCAACACAGTAAACGTGTCTTTGATTTTATGGACGATTCAATTAATGTTGTCACAAATTGACCGTGACAATTCGTGTGTTTCCGGGATAAACCGAGTAGCGTCTTATGGAATTGCGATTTAACAACTGGGTTCCGTCTTAGCTTAAATGCATGAAAGAAAATTAAAATTATACATAATGTACCTCATGCATCGTTGTGTGCGTTCATACATATTTTCTAAATATCACAGTTGTCAAACCTTTTGCTCATATTCAGTAAAAGACCTTAATTGTGACTGTCATGCATGTTGGAATGTTTTAACATACAGAATATCACTCTAAACAAAAGCTATAATTGTGACCAAATATAGAGACATACGCGTATTCAGATTGCTTTGTCGAGTTAGTAGACGAGTGGGTGCGAGCGTGCGAGCTATCGAGTGAGTGAGTGAGCGAGTGAGTATACCTTTACTTAACGCCGTATCAGCAAACGTTGGTCGATAGGGGGAAGAATATTATTGCACGTAACGGAAAGGGACGAGTGGTGACAGCACGTATTCAACACATATAAGGCTGCACCAAAAATGTTTCTTTTTTCTATTTTGTTTTGTTATTGAAAACATATGTGAGGAGGTAGGGACACGCTTTATACCAACACTCCCCTGGGCACACATTGAACTCAGCCCCTTGATACAATGTCTCTTGTCAAACATGAATAACAGAGTCTGCCTCACATGAGTACAAATCTGTTTTTGTTGACAATTAAACTGACTGACGCCCAGGATTTGTAGTAAGGCGCCGATGCTCGCAATCCCCGTGAAGATCCGACTTAGAAATGGTCTCCAGCAAACCTTGCTTGTCGTAAGAGGCGACTAACGGGATCGGGTGGTCAGGCTCGCTGACTTGGTTGATGCATGTTATCGTATCCCAGTTGCGTAGATCGATGCTCATGATGTCAACCACTGGATTGTCTGGTCCAGACTCTATTATTATTATTATTATTATTGTTATATCTATACAGATTACCATCATACAGCTGGAATATTGCTAGTGTGGTGTTAAACAAAAAGCAAACAAAACAGCGATGCTCGCGAAGAGTTTCCTAATCTCTTAAGTTTGAATTACTTCCAGAGAGAAGCGGAGGAGATGGTAAGGGAGGCTGACCTCAACAAGGACGGAAAGGTAGACTACTCTGGTGAGTTTATCATCACAGTGTTAGGTGACACGCTGAGTATGTGTGTTTAACCAGTATTGCAGTTATGTAACGGCGTGTCAGCTTGATGTTGGGGGAAGCCCGAAGTGATGCAGGTCTTAGACATTTACCAGACGCGCCAATGATCATGGTAAGATTCGAACACACGATCGTAGGATCCCGGTACACCCTTCTCTGCGCAGCTACTTGCTGCGCCTCAGACAACTGGGCCACTTCAGCAAGGGAGGATCCAGGACTTTTAAAGGAAGGGGTCCAAAATATCGAAACCTTCTCTCAGTCAATTTACTATCTACAACATATTACACTTGGATAACACTTTCTCAGTAAAGTTCAGATTCTCGTAGTTTTTAGTGTTGAGTCCCGACCGGGATTCGAACCCATACCTGCCAGAGTGAGGTACCTTATCGTCAGCACACGAAGTCAGCGATCTAACCCACTCAGCCACCGAGGCTACCACGATAATGAAATTCCGACAACTGGTAGTCTAGATGACGTACTTTGTGTACACTTCTTCACTATGAAAGTGTTATCCCAAATATAACATTACATTTGACCACTTTCTATGTGGAACCGTGAAGATTACGGGGTAGAATTGGTCTTCAGTAACTCATGCTTGCCGTTAAAGGCGACCATGCTTGTCGTAACTTCAACGGAGGCAACTAACAGGATCGGGTGATCAGGCTCGCTGACTTGGTTGATGCAAGTCATTGACCCCAACTGCGTGTATCGATGCTCATGATATTAATCACTGGAATATCTGGTCCAGACTCGATTATTTATAGACCGCCGTCATATAGCTGGAATATTGCTAAGTGCGGCATTAAACAACAAACCAGTAACCAACCAAATTTCTAAGTGGCATTACAATTGGTTTTCAAAGGAAGGTGGAGGGCCGGACCCCCCCCCCCCCCCCCCCCCCCCACACACACACACACACACCCCTCTTGATCCGCTTAAGCTCAGCCCACTAGAAGTTTGGTAAATATGGCTAAAATGTGTTCTGCCATGCCTAGAGAGAGCGCGTATATACCATTCCTTCCATTCCGGGGATGAATGCACTCCCAGTATCCAATATCCGTCGCAGACTCCCCGGGTCTGTTTATGAGGATCGGGTTGTCACTAGGTGTGACCTTGAATATGAATCACCGTGTCATGACAACATGGGTCGTAACTCATGATGTCACCCCGACTCTTGCCAGACCGCTGCGCAGCCTGAATATTTCCGCGGTCTTGACTTTCTCACTGTCTGCCTCGTGTTACAATGCCATATCCGTTTCAAATTATCGTTCGCACTAGAACACCGCTAATACACTGGTAATACGGGTAGATTAGGTTTTGCTCCCATTTCCTTCTCCCTGTGACCGCCTCCGTGGTCTGATGGGTAGAGGGTGTGTCCGGAGAGGAGAAGGTCGGTGGGTCGATCCCTGGCCGCGTCATATCATGGGCAGGGCAAGGATCATGGAGGGACTGGGGGTCTGTAGACACACACATACATACACCAGGTGGATACATGTCGCCATATAAGTGCAATTATCTTGTGCAATAATCTTGTAATATTTGACTTCACCTCAGCGTTCACCCCCCCCCCCCCCTCCCTCATTCTCTCTCTCACTCACACACGCACACGCACACACCCCAACACACACACACACACACACACACACACACACACACACACACACACACACACACACACACACACACACACACACACACACACACACACACACACACACACACACGTGCATATAAGTGCAAAAATGTTGTACGTGTCGTTAAACCCGATTTGGCCTCGCCTTAGGTTACGTCAGTCAGGGTCTGGCGGGCAGACTATACTAGTCTATACTAGTTACCGCAGCACAATCATTCACAGAAGTGTTGTTTTCCATTTCAGAGTTTAAGGCTATATTAACGTCGCGATAACCTGGACTTGTTGATGTGGAGGGGAGGGACACACATACATAAAGAGCCTGCCGATCAAGAAAAGAATTGCTTGTCAGAGTGAACCCTCTACCTGCTGCCTCTCGGCATCTTCTGATACTTTGTCAACAATGTGTATTTATTGACGGGTTGCTTGTCAACAAAGTGTATTTATTGACGGGTTGCTTGTCAACAATGTGCATTTACAGACAGGCTGCTTGTCAACAATGTGCATTTACAGCTGGGTTGCTTGTCACCAATGTGCATTTACAGACGGGTTGCTTGTCAACAATGTGTATTTATTGACAGGCTGCTTGTCAACAATGTGTATTTAGAGAGGGGCTGCTTGTCAACAATGTGCATTTATTGACAGATTGCCTGTCAACAATGTGCATTTACAGATAGGTTGCTTGTCACCAATATGCATTTATTGACGGGTTGCTTGTCAACAATGTGTATTTATTGACAGGCTTCTTGTCAACAATGTGTATTTACAGAGGGGTTGCTTGTCAACAATCTGCATTTATTGACAGATTGCCTGTCAACAATGTGCATTTACAGATAGGTTGCTTGTCAACAATGTGTATTAACAGTTGGGTTGCTTGTCAACAAAGTGTATTTATTGACGGGTTGCTTGTCAACAAAGTGTATTTATTGACGGGTTGCTTGTCAACAATGTGCATTTACAGATGGGTTGCTTGTCAACAATATGTATTTACAGACGGGTTGCTTGTCAACAATGTGCATTTATTGACGGGTTGCTTGTCAACAATGTGTATTAACAGTCGGGTTGCTTGTCAACAATGTGTATTTATTGACAGGCTGCTTGTCAACAAAGTGTATTTATTGACGGGTTGCTTGTCAACAATGTGCATTTACAGATGGGTTGCTTGTCAACAATATGTATTTACAGACGGGTTGCTTGTCAACAATGTGCATTTATTGACGGGTTGCTTGTCAACAATGTGTATTAACAGTCGGGTTGCTTGTCAAAAATGTGTATTTATTGACGGGTTGCTTGTCAACATTGTGCATTTAATGACGGGTTGCTTGTCAACAATGTGCATTTATTGACGGGGTGGTTGTCAACAATGTGCATTTATTGACAGGTTGTTTGTCAACAATGTGCATTTATTGACGGGTTGCGTGTCAACAATGTGCATTTATTGACGGGTTGCTTGTCAACAATGTGCATTTATTGACGGGCTGCTTGTCAACAATGTGCATTTATTGACGGGTTGCTTGTCAACAATGTGCATTTATTGACAGATTGTTTATCAACAAAGTGCATTTATTGACGAGTATTATTGATGGTGTTCGTGAGTAGCGGAGTAATGCCTCTTGCACTGCTTCCTTACACGGACTGTTCCATGATGAATGGAAGGCCTCCACTGGACCTGAAGATTTGCTGCCTATGAGATGTGTATGGTCCAACCAATAATACACAAGTTAATATTGTCTGAACATTGTGTATATACTCAAGGGCAAAAGTAACTGTGATCAAACATATTTCATCGGACGCAATACTAAACTGACGGCATGAAAGCATGCTCTTGAACCGTTGATTTGACCAAAACACTACAAACGTTATCAAAACATTACTAAGCTAACACAACTAAAGGTCCAAAACAACTGTGATACCCGCATCAAATACATCATGAAGATTTAACACATTTACAAAGCCAATGGGGCCAACTTTCTCCTCATGTATCTTGTAGGCTTTAGATCAAGGGTTGGTTGGTTGGTTGGTTTGTCGCTAACGGCGTTTAACAATATTCCAGCTATATGACGGAGGTCTGTAAATAATCAAGTCTGGGCCAGACAATCCAGTGATTGATATCATGAGCATCGATCCACGCAATTGGGATCGATGGCATGCAACAACCAAGTCAGCGAGCCTGACCACCCGATCCCGTTAGTTGCCTAAGTCACCTTTTACGGCAAGCATGGGTTGCTGAAGACCTATTCTATCCCGGAATCTTCACTGGTCTTTTAGATCAAGGGACAAAGTGAGGTTGTGAGTCCTGTTGTTCTAAACCATGTGACACATATAACAGTGCCCTTGCATTTGAATTGCGTGGATAGATACTCTTGGTGTCAATCACCTGGTCCAGACTCGATTATTCACAGACCGCTATCATATAGCTGGATTATTGCTGAGTGCCGCGTTAACATCGAAGAAACAAACGAACTGAATCTCCACGCTACATGTTCATACTAGTTGCCTAAATATATATATACTACCGACAGAAATAGGGGACCTGATGAAATGACAGTGTAATGACGATAAATGTCTGTGAAATCAATGTCGGGCATGCAGATCAATATCTGGTGTGTCCACCATAAATGCACGACACCTTGATGGCATACTATGGGGGTAACGCTATTTTTCAGGGCATTATCATTTGCAGAAGCCTGAGGGCAGTTGAAAAGACCAAGGACTTCTGCAAATTATAATGCCCTGAAAAATAGCGTTACCGTTATTATAGCTAAAATGGATGGAATTTGTTATCAAATAAAAAGAAACAACAATGTCGATTTTGAAACATTTACTGCAATCAACACGAATGTCACTGACCCACTTTTACAAATATGGAAACGTCATAGAACAAACCGGATGACGTCACTATTGAACGTTACGTCACCTATCCCTATCCTATGACGTCACCTAACAACGGGCGTGATAATGGCCCGTCGTCAAGTAATAAGAGGGCATTATCAAGTTACAGTGGTCCGCTCATTTCTGATAACATGCGGGCGTTTTTATGATAATTCTATCCATTTAAGCTATAATACAGATTAACTTTGTATGGTTGCCCTTGATATTGCCCGCCATTCCGCCTGAAGAGCTACCCAAATCTGGGCCACGTTGGCAGGTGCGGCTTTTAACAAGAAACAGAGTGTGCGACAGCACACGTCAGGATGACGTTTTGGCTGTTTGACAGTTCGCCCACAGATACACCCGTCTTCTTTCATTCAATCTGGATGTTCTGTTTGAAAGGGGATTGCTCTACAAATCTGAGCTCCTGATAAAAAAAGGATAACGTAGAAATGTTTTGCTTTTTACTGTTACATGTGGAAGCTGTATTGCTGTCAATACATCGCACAGAGGAGCAGTGACTCGTGCTTTCCGTATTGCTATTTTTGTATTTCAGTAGTACTGACCAAATATTCATTCATATCTGAAATTGTCTCAAATATGTTATTGTGCAATGTTTATACGTGTATATATTATTAGATATCAAACATTTTCATTGGAATAAAGCTGGTAGAGGCCAAACCAACATTCATAGTCATAGGAACGTTGGTTGTTAATGAAGCGTTAGGCGTTGTCGAGTTAAGCTCAGTGTATACGGTAGGGTTAGCGACAGTTATGTTCCAGTTAATACTGACTAATATATATTTGCTTTGTCCGACCTGCCGAATGTGTTGTACATAATATAAATAATTCGGCTCCTGTTAGAGAAAATAAGTTAACGTTTTGTATCCTGCCTCAAACATGAGTATTTAATGATCGGTCCATTTGCTTTTATCCCTGTATGTCCATGATTGCCGTAAAAGGTGACTATGCTTGTCGTAAAAGGCGACTATGCTTGTCGTAAGAGGTGACTAACGGGATCGGGTAGTCAGGCTCGCTGAATTGGTTGATGCATGTCATGGTATTCCATTTGCGAGGATCGATGCTCATGATGTCAATCACTGGATTGTCTGGTTCAGACTCAATTATTTACAGACCTCCGTCATATAGCTGGAATATTTCTGAGTGCGGCGTTAAACAACTAACAAACCCTTTATGTCATATTGTACACAGGGGCGATGGTGTATCCTTGTGGTTAAAGCGTTCGCTCGTCACGTCGAAAACCCGGGTTCGATTCCCCACATGGGTACAATGTGCGGAGCCCATTTATGGTGTCACCCGTCGTGTTAATAGCGGCGTAAAACCATACTCACTTATACTGTACACTGCGGCCTCGTGTCGATGGATGCATAAATCCAATACAACGTTACAAGAGAATACTGTTGTTCACAAGACGAAATGAATACAGGAGTTGTTCTATTATAGGTGCTTTTTGCTAAAATGTCAATTTGTTAGATATTATTTATAGAATCGTATGTACTAATTCGCGGCAAGCTGTTTCGATTTTCTCTTGAACTGTTTTCTTTGACTTCGAAAATGAAATATATCGTTCAGAAAAGGCGGTATTTTTTTCAAGACACGTCTCGACAGAAACGCCAACATTAGTTTTGTCTGTTTCTACATATCGATATAAAACAGTTTAAATGGCTTTGTGTTGTGAACGCGGTGGTTGTGGATGCATGGTAAGCGATACCGGTTGTGGCTTTCGGCAAATTATAAACTGTCAAAATGTGTATGTATATTATGTTTCCCAGTAAACCATTGCTCATTGTACGTGTTGTCCTGTTGTTTAAGACCGGTGTAGAACAACAATTTTACAACGGAACATGAGAGAGAGATTTAAGCAACATTCAAGTAATGTCACGGGAGAGCAGTCATAAGCTCCCCACACTGTACCTATTATATTCAAGTAATGTCACGGGAGAGCAGTCATAAGCTCCACACACTGTACCTATTATATTCAAGTAATGTCACGGGAGAGCAGTCATAAGCTCCACACACTGTACCTATTATATTTAAGTAATGTCGCGGGAGAGCAGTCATAAGCTCCCCACACTGTACCTATTATATTCAAGTAATGTTTTTCTTCGCCGTGATATTGCTGGAACATTGCTTAATCTAACAGAGTGCAAATCCATATAACATTTTCGCGTACATTGTGTCCTTTCACATACCCGGGCGTTGATGCACAGGTGATACATGAGTCCGATGTCTTTGGTGCCCTGTATATAAGTACTTTAACTAATTACTTATCAGTGTTCAAATGAATTCTGCTAGGATACACGTAACACACAACACTATTCATTGACTCTCTACATGTTTGGTAGGGCCTGGTATCCTTGGTGTTATGTTTTCGCGTTTGTGTTTGTATATTTGTTGAGACAGCGAGGACCTGAACCGATATTTCTTTATATTATTAGTATAAATACAATGTCTACATGTTGCTTAAACGAAGTTCGCCTAGTGGTTCAAGCGTCCACTCGTCACCCTGAAGAGAAAGTGAAGGGCTGCAACATGGACGGAACAAGCAGGACATGACCTGATCACTTGCTGAATCGGCGAGACCCGTGAAGATCCGGGGTAGAATAGGTCTCCAGCAACGGTGGGGTAGCCTAGAGGTTAAAGCGTTCGCTCGTCACGCTGAAGACCCGGGTTCGATTGCCCACATGGGTCAAATGTGTGAAGCCCATTTCTGGTCTCCCGCGTGGTGATATTGCTGGAATATTGCTTAAAGCGGCGTAAAACCATACTCACTCACTACAAGTTAATTGAGACCAATTCAACTCCGAAAATCCCTCGGGGACAAACGGTGTGTTTCGGTACTGTCCACAGGTGATTGTATCTAGGAGTGGTATTTTAAAAAACAACAACCAAAACCAGTGGAACATTGGTATGTAGTGATGTTATAGAAATGTTAAAATGTGCATATACATATACGTGTACCGCATAACGGCTTCATTCATTATATTATTCAATTCATCATCTGTAATATATGAGTGTTCCACCTAGTTTAAAATTAACATTAGGTTTGGAGAGTGACATACGTTTGTCATCATGTAAACACATGTAACATTATGCAGAGAATATGTGCGTTTTGACAAAACGTTATATTTGCATTGCATTTTTTTGGGATAGATATTCTGCAATGGCACTGACGAATGCTTGATTTAACATCAGATTAAAATCAGGTATCTATTTCCATTCGATACCTTCACGCGCCTCTCCACACCCAAACAGCATGCGCATGATAAACATTGACCTATTCATAGCCGACGCATCGATGCATGTAACAGTGCCTACTGGTAGAGGACCCATTACAACTATAAACGTTCGGTATCAGAACAACAGCTTATTGAACATGATAATATATATTTCATACACATATATTTAAGTACAACACACATATTCACATATCTAAGTACAACACATATATTCATATATTTAAGTACAACACTTATATTCATATATTGAAGTACAACACTTATATTCATATATTTAACTACAACACACATATTCATAAATTTAAGTACAACACAAATATTAATTTATGTAAGTACAACACGCATATTCATATATTTAAGTACAACACACATAATCATATATTTAAGTACAACACACATATTCATATATTTAAGTACAACACTCATATTCATATATCTAAGTACAACACACATAATCATATATTTAAGTACAACACACATATTCATATATTTAAGTACAACACACATATTCATATATTTAAGTACATCACACATATTCATATATTTAAGTACAACACACACAATCCGATGTGTCAGGACCACACAAGCATCGGTCACAAAAATTAGCAGTCTCCCAGGCTCTCCCTTGTCGTTGCCTGCAGGTAAAAACGGCGGTATTCAGCCACACATCACTCTGCTTCCGTTGACAATGAGGTTATGCCTGCATGCGGGGCGGTCGGGTAGTCTGGTGGTTAAAGCGTTCGCTCGTCACGCTGAAGACCCGGGTTCGATTCCCATTTCTGGTGTCCCACGCCATGATATTGCTGGAATATTGCTAAAAGCGGCGTAAAACCATACTCACTCACTTATGCAGGCATGCTCACTTCCACAGTAAATCATCACGTCAATGGTGAACATAATTACAGATCGGGGTTGTCGTCTGGGTTCAGGAATTCGGAAATTCGGAAATAGCACTGTCATCGTGAACAACTACTTGGCTGCCATGGACATTGGAGTGACAAGAGGGGAGAAGAGATTGTCATTCTGACTACGTTTCGCTGTTACGGGGGAGTTATTTGAAACCACCTGCTACATAATAACCACAGAATAAATAAACGCTGTGGTTAAATAACTTATTTATGAAATGTTTTAATTACGTCGCTGTTTCTATATAACCCGGCTGTCACCCCGATGATGGAAAATGTCATGTTGATTTCCAAGAAATGACTTAGTTGAGTCCAAGCTTTGTTGATTAACCCTCACACAGCAGTATTCCAGTTACACGATGCCGCCCTCTAAATACTCAAGTCTGGATCAGACAAACAGTGATTGACATCATGAGCACATATCTACGTAATTGGAGTATAAGCAGAAAATCAAGCATGTGTTGCTGGGGACCTATTCTAACCCAGAACGTCAAGTGGGGAGACACGCTAGTGTTGCTGGGGATCTATTCTAACCCAGAACGTCAGGTGGGGAGACACGCATGTGTTGCTGGGGACCTATTCTAACCCAGACCGTCACGTGGGGAGACACGCATGTGTTGCTGGGGACCTATTCTAACCTAGAACTTCACGTGGGGAGACAAGCATCTGCTGCTGGGCCCTATTCTAACCCAGAACGTCACGTTGGGAGACAAGCTTGGGTTGCTAGGGACTTATTATAAGCACATAAACACAGGCTCTTGATATAGTCGGAATTGTACAATCGACTCTGCTTTATGCAGAGATTTATACTGGATATGGAAAGGGTTTTGTAGCTTTTTTATTGTCCACTATTCAATGGTAGTATAAAATGTGAAAGCATTGGAAATGACAATGACAAAAAAACTAATCACCTCTCTGCAACAGTGGACAGTGGTCAAACTTCTGAGAACTTCAAGCCGAGGCTGAACATCAGGGTGAAAATGATCTCCGCACGAACGCTGGTCTTGATGTAATGTGAGATGAAATGTGAGATGACACAGGGAGGCGCCCACTCCACATATACAGTCTAACTAGCTACACGTTCTACACAGTGCCAGACCAGTCCAGTGTCACTTGAACATCACAGAATATTCCACATGTTTCTTTAACGCTTGACATCATCAATGCCATTCCGAAAGTTTACAGATAATTCAAGCATCTAAATATAATAGCTTCCTCACCACTGCTTACATTAAATAGTACTACATTCCTGACATCTAATCATTGTCCAAATACAATGCAATGAACTTCTACTGAATCTTAACAGAAACAATGTAATACAGTTACAATAATTATTTAACAATAAATTACACTGTCTTATAACAAGTGTTTGTTGTCTGACGCCGCACAGTACACCTGCCTTGCGACGGCAACAGACCGCACTAATGGACATGAAATTCCAGTGACACAATATTACATTTACTGTCTTTGTTGAAACAAAAACGATAGATTAATTTTGAATTACGTATGTTGTACAAGTTCTTCTTTGATAGGCATTTGGAAGTTGGAGTACTAAGTAAGGATGAGAATTTATGGATGAACAACTTCTTTATTAAGAGAAATGACAAAGGCGTAATGATACCATCCTTTGGAAGATTTGATACCTCTCTCTCAGGAACATTGGGAGTGCACAAAGAAAGAACAACCCTGTCGTTGAAAGAAATCAAAGACTACACAAGCTTTTGCTGATGGATGGGTCTACAAACGGTTAGAGCAGACAGCATTGACTAGAGATTTTAGTTCTTGATATTGCTTGAAACGTTTGACCAGAATCCCCGAAATAAAACAAATGTTCTTCAATTTGTAAATTCCAAACACGGGAATTCAGGCCTTAAATTTAAGTATAATTTTCAGTCTAAAAAAACAATTTCCCAATATGTTCACAATATTTCATATTTCAGGAACCCTTATCAGTTTCATTTTGCTGCACGAAGACTATCTCAACCAAGTCTCATCGTTCTATTTAGGAACGTGTGACAGAAACATGGCAGATCGCTAATTGTAGTTTCTAAGACTCATCATGCTGCTACCAGCCTGTAGGTCATATAATCACAGTTGACTTCTTTATTGTTGACAATAACAACCTTCGTCAATTATTCACACATGGACCAACATATCGTAATCAGCCTCCTACCAATTGGGACCACAGCTTTAAAACCATTATGATATGGATGCTACCGAAGCATATGCCGAAAAAGGTCCAAAATAGAACAGGAACTTGTTGATTCTCTTTCAGAGTGGGTTTAGGCTTTGCTTGATGTTTTCATAGGTAAAATGCAAAAACTTGAAAAGATTTGAAAAGACCACATGCGTGGTCAAACATGGTATAAAACAGAACATCCCCTCTGTCGCTAGCTTCCAGATAATTAAATGAATAATACATATTTGTCTGGAATGAAGCAATATCGTCTGGGTTGTGACGTGTAGACCAATACATCCACACGAACTTGTGCATTCATCACAGTATACATTTTATACACGAACACATGTCCACACACATCATGGTGTTCGTTTCACGTCGCGCATGCATAACATCCCTGCAAACTAAAGATAGATCTAGCGCGCATAATTCCCGATAAAATTTATTAAAAGAGGATATGACAGGATAAACGATTTGATCAATAACAGCTATTTAATATAAAGAACATGCCTAGTAAAAAGCAACTACATTTGGCATGCATAATAAGTTGACTATATTTCCTCAATCCAGCGAGTTGTAAGTGATTCTCTTCAAACGAAATGTTATGCTTTAAGTTGTGGTCATGGACAACTTAAAATAATACCACATTTTGCTGAGCTGCGTCACTTGTTAATTGGTTTTAATCTCAGAAAGCTAACCCAAATTAAAATTTTGGTCAGACAACATCGACCCCTTTAAAGTCATCAGAATGATATCTTTCTCAGGTCCATATAAAGATCACACTCCCTGATATGACTTCATCACTAATAAAAGCGGCATTAATCCAATATTAACCATTGACAAAGACTGATATTTCTTTGCAGGGGAATACTTATTTCAAAAACAGGGACAACTATACCCATGTTCAACACGAACCATATTCAAAACATTCCTCACTAAAATATGTCGAAAAATCTCGTATTTTTGACACATTAAGCGCATAGTAATTACGAACTTAACACGACTATGGTTTCAACTGCTAACCTGCACCAAAATCATGTACCAACCAACAGCAATAAACTACTGATATACCTGCGCATGTGAAGGGGGCGTGGCCTCTGTGTAGCTTAAATAGGAGCCACACACGCCACACTGTATTCAGTGACTAACACACGTCGTGGACATCATCATGGAATTCGGCTACGGACCTGAGGACGGTAAGGGCTTTAATTGTTTTACTCCTAATCAAAATTCAACAACACATTTTAATATTTTCAGTTGTTTGCTCAAACTATATTCTTTATTATCACTTATAGCTTGCTTCGCTGTATTTGAATACATACACACATAGATGTGAACAGAACATTTCAAAACAATGTAATCATTCGAAATAGTGTGTTTCTTTCAAACCTTAAATTATCACCAGAGTCTGGTTATGGTCACGCTCACACTCATGAGCTACTCTCACGAGTCCTCTCTATTGTTGAAGGACCTACCCACTGGATCCTGACATGCCCCAATGCAGGGGGACACCACCAGTCTCCTATCGACATCGAAACTGAATTGGTTACATTTGATCACAAACTCCACGAACATCACCTGCACATTGACTTCGAGAAGGAGCATCACCCCGAAGTAAAGAACAATGGACACTCCTTTGAAGTGGAAATAGAGGAACATTCGAGTAAGGGTCTTGTTCATTTTAAAACTGTTTAGGAGGCATGGTAATGTGGATTTAAACCTCGTGTTGTTTCCAAGATCTTGCAGCTGCTTAACGGTTTCAACCGAAACACTGCTATTGGTATTCAAAAAGTAATGTTTCCACGTAAATGTAGAAAGTATCTAAATAATCAATCTATGCTTTTGTTTGTGTTACAAATATTACACAATGACTACTTAATGTCTTTATTTTAAAGCCAGTAAGTATGACCAACATCTGTTTTTGTTTTTTCCCATGCATATGTATACTTTATACTATTAAAGCTTTGACTGGTGGAATCCTGGAGAAAGAGGAATACCATTTGAAGCAGTTCCACTTCCACTGGGGAGTCACCGACAACATCGGGTCAGAACATACGGTTGATGGGAAACATCATGCCGCAGAGGTGGGTGGTTCAACAAGCAATCTATGAGGACAAAACATCATCTGTTTGAACAAACAGAAATTCATTTGATACTTCGACTTTTACTCTGATACCACATAGAGGACATGGACTATTAATGACTGATAAACTTCAAACTAATGCCGGCGTTTTGTATCTTGACGTAACGGTGAGGAACATATTTGCGGCAAGTGTACTTAGTCTATTATTAACATGTTTCGGCAGATAATTCTCTGGCGTTGATTCTGCTGCTTCTTACATATTAAATTGTTCTGATATCAACTGAATAATGTGAAAGATAATAACGGCACTATCAATGATGTTTCAGCTTCATTTCGTGACCTATGACCCCAAGAAATACGGAACATTTAAGGAGGCTGCTTCCCAGAAGAATGGCCTGGCGGTGCTTGCAGTTTTCATCGAGGTTGTACACTTTTTCATTATTTTGTTTCCTTTGGCGTTGGTTTCACTATTTCAGTAAGTTCTGTTACATAAGTAAATCACTCTCCTGAAATAGTGAATAGCTGTTGATAAATGGTCACCTATGAATTTGATACGAATGTCACAATGTTCACTGTTCAAAGCCTGTAAATCAATGGTATTCATGATCGTATACCCATTCTTTCTTTGCAAAATGTAAGACCTGTCTGAACTTATCTTCAGCAAAGTTGAAAAGTTGAAAGCCAAATATAACATGTTTCGTGAATGACCACATCAAACTTAAATAAATGCCAATTTAACCATTCTATTTCTATAAATCCACGTGCTTTCCATCTTAATTTAGGATTTAACATTTCAGAAAGGAAAACACGAACATAAAGAATTCGAAAAACTGTGCGAACTGATGTCTAAAGTCGAGAAAGCACACACCAGCACTCATATGAAACATGGTTTTCATCCATCTAAACTGCTGCCATGTAAGTTCTTTCGGAAGAATATGGCATGATGTGAGCCAGTGGGTGAGTGATTGAGTGCATCAGATAAACTTGTGGTTGAATGCCATGTAGTCGACTAGGTGAATCTTAAAACTAAGATAATCAACTAGATGCCTATTCCCCCAGGAATACTATGTGTGTAAAGTATCCATGTGTGTGACTAACCTAACTGACAATGCTGTCGAAATGTACATTGGCTGTCTTCTCTTTTACAGCTGACACAACAAAGTACTTTACCTACCCTGGATCTCTGACCACGCCCCCTTTGTCGGAAAGTGTCACGTGGATAGTAATGGCAGAACCCATTCACGTGTCTGAGCACCAGGTTTGTTCCTTATTTCTACAATTATTTAACAGTTCAGTATTTTCAGTGTCGTATCCGGGAATAAGTTGATGTTCTGTCAGCTGAGTGAAACACGAATTAGTTTCTCAATTAGAACTGATCACTTTCACAGCTCCGTATGTACTTGATGTAAACTTCCCCAATGAATTGGTTTATTACCAGTGACCCGTAACGTGAAGACAGTTGTCACTGGCACATTAATCTTACATATTAATCTTCCTCAACTTACAACGCACAATCGTATTCTATTTTGTCAGTGAAACAAATAGTAAGAGACGCCAGAAACTGAAAATAAATAAATGGCTTATGTACAAGTATACAGTATACAAACTGTAAACACACCTTAATCAAAAGTGTTGGTTAGTTGGTATCCTTTAATGGGTCACATAGAAAAAAACTCTGACACGTCACAACCAAACTGGTATCCTTTCGGTGTTGTTTTGAAACTAACCTCCTTGGTTGCAGCTGAAGAGTCTGAGACACCTGAAAGATGCACATGGCGGCCACCTTGTAAACAACTTCCGGCCCACCATGCCTCTTGGAGACAGGGTGGTGAAAGCGTCCTTCAAATGATGCGGTGAATGGAACGAGATGGACATCGGATCGGACCTGTAGTTTATCTACATGAACACACTTTTACTCTATTCACTGCAAGTTGTTAATATAATATTGTCAACCCTATACCATAGCTAGAATAAACAGCAGAAACTGCACCAGCACTTGTATCTGTGAGAGATGAATGTAGGCGTTGCTGTTTGGTAACACTCGGATCATTCACCCAGATTCCAATACATTTGTTGCTAGCATAGATGAAAGCTGGTCACATAGTTACAGATAATTACAACTTTAGTGTCTACTAAAAGCACACGAGGAAGTTGTTTTGAAATGTTTACTTTACTATATGTTTGTTAGAATAATGCCTTGTGGTGCTGTATAGCCATATGGATTATGTCCAAAATATTACATATAGAAAAGGACTACACTAAATTATTCCTATCTTTTCCTTCCACTCAAGGACCCCTGACTTAGGTGATGCTTCAAACGATGTATTGCAACATGCACAATTAGAAAGTTAAATAAAGACGTCTACAAAAAAACATTGATTTTGTGTTTTACTACGCCTTATCTACATTTCTACTGTATATTTTGTATATAGTGTGGAACCAGCGGTTGAGTGAATGTTGTTTCACGCCGCACTGTTAATCATCACATCAACCAGTATGCGTCAGGACTACCCGGCAGGGTAGAGTGACACACAACCACCCAGGCAACATGTTGTAACAGACATACTCATTCGAATCAAGTCTTTTTTGTTCTGTAACGCTGCACTCGGCAACATTTCATCTAAATGATGGCGATCTCTAAATACCCCAGTACAAATCAGACAGCCCAGTGAATGACATCCTCAAGATTCAGCCATGCAATTAGGGTGCGTTGATATGCAATCAGCCAAATCACAGAACCTGATGTTCAAACATCGCCTTGTGGATTCTATACTTAGCCGGAAACAAAACTGGTTGGAACGCTATTTCTCGCAGTAAATTCTTGAAAGGTGTAAAGTTTATGGACTACTAACCACGATTTGATAACTTTATTCAAATGCTTAATTTGACACGGGTGTATGTAATATATAATTTTGTTTACAAATGTAGAAAGACAACAGATATATATTGCTAAATATATGTGTACATAAGAGTGACAAAACCTTTTCTATAACCATGAGAAATCTCTGCTAGGTGTCTAACACGTATTTATCAAGCTGATTGTCTCTGCTGTCATTCTCCATTTGAAAAACAAACTCTGAGCGCAACTATGATGTAATGCGATGATGCGATGATATTCTCTCACCTTAGCCAGAACTCATTTTGATTCGAACGATGACGTCAGAGCAGCTATGGAGAACGTTCTGAACAGCCAAGTGAAGGACTTTTCGAAATTGGGATAAAATCCCTCCAACATCGTTGACTAAAGTGTATCAATGTGGAAATGGAATATGTTGAAACGTAGATTATTCTAATGTCTATAGGTCAAGTTATTGTATGTAAGGCTCGGACCTCTCGTTCGATAACATTTGTGATACGAAAACATGCTCAGGAGATTGAGAATTGATCACCACAAAACAACGCAGATATTTAAACTTAAGTGTTGGTCTTGAAAAGATCCGAATTACTAGTTATCGATTCCGATCGTTTTAAACATATGTTATTGTACGATGACACACAAATCAGACACCAGTTGTGAAACTAACATTGTCTCCTCCAAAACATTTGCAATAAAACACAGAAAAGGGTAATTTAAAAAGTCCCGAGGATAGAAAACTACTGAAGGGCTTCTTACAGAGTGAACCACATGTACACGATGGGGGATCCTCATTCAAGGCCTACATACATCATCACTGACTTGTGATATCTAGCATGGATTATTATAGGTAATAGCACCGGCTTGTGTCCAATGTCCTAGGACAGTTTAGGCTAGGTAACATTGTCACAAGACAATCCGGCCCAGATATCATTGCCACGAGATACTTCATTCTCGGTGACATTGTCACTGATTCAGTTGGACAGATTACCTCTTCATGAAGATTTATTCACGACAACAATACTCTTTACTTCAAAAATACACAATTGTATCATAAAGTACAAAGACGTTTTATGAAAAAAGTGGATATATTTTAGTCTAGACAGATGTACATATTATTTCATATGGAATCGCCTGCTGTCGATCAACTGGACAAACTAAATATAGACGGCTGCTGCCCTACAGCACTGTGTGTGATTTGTTCAGGTAGGAAAGATGTTTGAAGAGTTATTGTGTGAGTCGGGTTTATCTCTGTTCAAAATCCAGTCACATTGGTCGGCTGACCTCCCGGAATGAACACTTTGAATAGCCCACTTTTATTTGTTTGCTGTACAAATTGTGCTGGTGTAATGTTGTCGCTGTCTGATCTATAGCAATAAAATTGGTCTTGTGGTATCTTTAGACTAACATCAGTTTTAATCATCCACGACGTCTTGAATCTGTTTGTAATACTAACACGTGTGTAAGCGTCTTGTAAAGATAATTCAAACTGGCGCTTACGGATCTCCACACTCTGTGCAACTCCGCGTTTACATTTGGCATATTATATATTCATACTCACTTGTTATCATTCTCAGACCACACAGATATGGCTTACTGTTGATAATTCATTAAAATCATCTATGGTAATAAAGAGCATTCTAAACTCATTTCACATCAAGCTGTTGTCCGTCGTGATTGTACTGCCATTGAATTCCACTATATTGTGTACTCTCATTGTAATTACTTTTTATTGATATACATACCTAGTTAAATATTGAATACGATCGTAATCTGTATACTAGTATCATTTCTTTGTTGTTTCGTGGTTTCACAGTGAATTCTTTTGCGTAACCAGATTTCTGAGTTAACTTACTGTTTGAATTTGGATATGTCGAAACGTAACAATGACAAACGTTCAAATGGGAAAGCTGTTTTACACTTTTAAAAACGGAGAACCTATTTGTTGTATTCTCAGGCAAGGCAGATCACATATTATCATCCAAAACTGCCTCCCACTGGAGATATCGCTTGGATGAGATCAAGCGATATCTACACTGTAGATATCGCTGCAATGAAATTACATCACAATGCTTTGCAGACCATTGTGACGTCACTGGTTACCATGACGTCCCAATCAAATGACATCACTAATGGCTCTGCTACTGAAGCTGTTTGCAGTACTTTTTACACTGAAGACACTGCTAATTACTGTCTACAAATTAAAAAAGTTGAAAGAATGTGTTGGATGATAAATAAAATCTCACCCTCGTGGCTTTTGATATCAAATATATCAACACTCGTTAATAAAAATGGCAAAAATCCTCGGCAAGCCTCGGAATTTTTCCACTTTTATCAACTCGTGTTGATATATTTGATATCAAAAGACACTCGGGTGAGATTCTCTATTTCTTTTAGCTGCGTCCGCCCAGTCCCTGTCTAGTTGAGCTTGGAGATTAGAAACACACACACCATGACGAGATGTTTATGTCTAGAGTATATGATGTGCTGAATGTACAGGTTCTCGAGGATGCATGGGTCGACACGTCCCAGACTCATTTATTTGTTATTTAGTTAATTATATGGTAGCATCAGATGAGGTCGTCTATTTTATACCCTGTAGGACCATGTGTTGGCGCTGAATGTACACGTTCCTGTGGATGTATTGGTCTACACGTCACAACCCGGAATAAATTGTTTCATCCCAGACAAATTTATTCGTTTTTTCATTATCTGTATGGTCGCGTCAGAGGGGCGGGTCTATTATATACCACGTGTAAGCGCTTTTGAAATTGTGTCATGAGCACCTGCTCACTAAATCACAAGTCTCTCAATGACCTTTTGAACAACGTTAGCATTTATTCAAGCCTTTGTGTTTTGAGAGAAATTGATTTGACTAAAAACGAAACGAAATATTGTGTTTTTAAATTGTGGCCACGAACGTCATCAAATTTATGAACAACGATGCAACATACGCTTCACAAACTTACCTACTCTATTGAGTTTATTCTCTGGAAAACAAGAAACGGTGGAGGAGGAAGATAAATCCGTATCACCTCAGCTTCCTGACATGTTGTCCAGTGTCTTCCCTTTTAATACACTTGTGGTATGGCAACTTGACCTTGGAGCGTTCAGTGATCAGATGATCTGATAAAGTATTGGAGTAAATCCCTGTCAGAACTGAAACATTCGCCAGTATAGTAAACATGCTGCCGTATGCTTTTATCGATCAGCATAAAAGCAGATGAATTATGAAAAAGATACTAACCTCAATTTTTATCTCATTTCCACACTTAATAGACGTGTATATCAAAAGGTGTCTGATCCTACACACGTACAATACAGTGACGCATGGTAATTTGTGTTGGTCACATTGGTCATTTGCTGAAGGGGATAGATTTTTGGTCTGAAAACCCTTGATTCCATTGTCCTTCTACTTCACTCTGTCTCTCTTCTTCTTTCTTTGACTCTCTATTTGTTTTTCTCTATATCTCTCTTTGTAACGCCATCTCATCCAAACCCTTGATTCCATTGTCCTTTTACTTCACTTTGTCCCTCTCCTTCTCTCTATGTCTCTCTCGTCCTTCCTTTATCTCGTTAGTCATTTCTTTATCCCACCAGTTCTTTCCTCGTCTCTATGTTTCTTCTATTCTCTTCTTTTTCCTCCCTCTCTCTCTCTCTCTCTCTCTCTCTCTCTCTCTCTCTCTCTCTCTCTCTCTCTCTCTCTCTCTCTCTCTTTGTTTTTCGGCTTCTTTTTTGTCCATATTAATTACTTGCTACATCTTTCTTTATGTCTCATATTTTCCATTGACGTTTTACTTCTTTATTGCACGGCTACCCTTTCCTGTGACTCTCTACTTCTTTCTTTGTTTCTGTTTGTCTCAATTTGTTTGTCTTTCTTAGACTCTATTTTTCCCATTGTCCCTCTACTTCTAATTTTTGCCTCTCTAGTTCTTCCTTTGTCCCTCTATTTCTTTCTTTGTTTCTCCACTTCTGGCTGTTGCGAGGACACATTTTGCTGTACGTAGTTGCTTCATTGGTTTAATTCTCAGAAAACTAACCCAAATTTAAACCTTGATCGGACAACATTGAGTCATCAAAATCAAAATGATATCTTTCTCAGGTCCATATAAAGATCACACTCCCTGATATGACTTCATCACTAATCAAAGCGGGATTATTACCCATTCACAAAGACTGATTTTTCTTTGCAGGGGAATACTTATTTCATAAACAGGGAGAACTGTACCAATGTTCAACATGAACCATATTCAAAACATTCCTCACTAAAATATGTCGAAAAATCTCGTATTTTTGACACATTAAGCGCATAGTAATTACGAACTTAACACGACTATGGTTTCAACTGCTAACCTGCACCAAAATCATGTACCAACCAACAGCAATAAACTACTGATATACCTGCGCATGTGAAGGGGGCGTGGCCTCTGTGTAGCTTAAATAGGAGCCACAAACGCCACACTGTATTCAGTGACTAACACACGTCGTGGACATCATCATGGAATTCGGCTACGGACCTGAGGACGGTAAGGGCTTTAATTGTTTTACTCCTAATCAAAATTCAACAACACATTTTAATATTTTCAGTTGTTTGCTCAAACTATATTCTTTATTATCACTTATAGCTTGCTTCGCTGTATTTGAATACATACACACATAGATGTGAACAGAACATTTCAAAACAATGTAATCATTCGAAATAGTGTGTTTCTTTCAAACCTTAAATTATCACCAAAGTCTGGTTATGGTCACGCTCACACTCATGAGCTACTCTCACGAGTCCTCTCTATTGTTGAAGGACCTACCCACTGGATCCTGACATGCCCCAATGCAGGGGGACACCACCAGTCTCCTATCGACATCGAAACTGAATTGGTTAAATTTGATCACAAACTCCACGAACATCACCTGCACATTGACTTCGAGAAGGAGCATCACCCCGAAGTAAAGAACAATGGACACTCCTTTGAAGTGGAAATAGAGGAACATTCGAGTAAGGGTCTTGTTCATTTTAAAACTGTTTAGGAGGCATGTTAATGTGGATTGAAACCTCGTGTTGTTTCCATTATCTTGGTATAATAATAGTTTCCGTTACAGCTGCTTAACGGTTTGAACCTAAACTCTGCTATGGGTATTCAAAAAGTAATGTTTCCACGTAAATCTAGAAAGTATCTAAATAATCTATCTGTGTTATTGTTCGTGTTATATATATCTTACACAATGACTACTTAATGTCTTCATTTTAAAGCCAGTAAGTATGACCAACATCTGTTTTAGTTTCCTTCCCCTACATGTGTATACTTTATACTATTAAAGCTTTGACTGGTGGAATCCTGGAGAAAGAGGAATACCATTTGAAGCAGTTCCACTTCCACTGGGGAGTCACCGACAACATCGGGTCAGAACATACGGTTGATGGGAAACATCATGCCGCAGAGGTGGGTGGTTCAACAAGCAATCTAATTTGTATCTTGACATAACGGTGAAGAACATGTTTGCGGCAAATGTACCTAGTCTATTGTTAACATGACATGAACGTGGAATCTAAAGGACCTTTTGCAAATGTTTTACATTCAGTTTCACGTCTCTTTAACCACCGGCACGGGGTTGTTCAATGAATTTGCGTGAGTGGCGGGTGCTACTAGTAGAGCAGGATAATTGCCAACATTATTCTGCCTTTTACGCAAGATCTGTTTCGGCAGATAATTCGGTGGCGTTGATTCTGGCGTGCATTACATATTAAATTGCTCTGATAGCAACTGAATAATGTGAAAGATAATAACGACAGTATCAATGATGTTTCAGCTTCATTTCGTGACCTATGACCCCAAGAAATACGGAACATTTAAGGAGGCTGTTTCCCAGAAGAAAGGCCTGGCGGTGCTTGCAGTTTTCATCGAGGTTGTACACTATTTTTTATTATTTTGTTTCCTTTGGCGTTGGTTTCACTATTAAGTACTGTTACCCAAGTAAATCACTCTCCTGAAATAGTGAATAGCTGTTGATAAATGGTCACCTATTTGATACGAAGGTCACAATGTTCACTGTTCAAAGGCTACAAATCTATGGTATTCATGTTTGTATACCAATTCTTTCTTTGCAAAATGTAAGACCTGTCTGAACTTATCTTCAGCAAAGTTGAAAAGATGTAAGCGAAACGTTACATGTTTCGTGAATGACCACATCAAACTTAAACAAATGCCAATTTAACCATTTTAATTCTATAGATCCATGTGCTTTCCATTTTAATTTAGGATTGATCATTTCAGGAAGGAAAACACGAACATAAAGAATTCGAAAAACTGTGCGAACTGATGTCTAAAGTTGAGAAAGCACACACCAGCACTCATATGAAACATGGTTTTCATCTATCTAAACTGCTGCCATGTAAGTTCTTTCGGAAGAATATGGCATGATGTGAGCCAGTGGGTGAGTGAGTGAGTGCATCAGATAAACTTGTGGTTGAAAGCCATGGACCAGACACAAGTCGACTGGGCGAATCTTAAAACTAAGATAATCAACTAGATGCCTATTTCCCCAGGAATACTATGTGTGTAAAGTATCCATGTGTGTGAGTGGCCTTACTGACAATGCTGTCAAAATGTACATTTGATGTCTGTTGTCTTGCAGCTGACACAACAAAGTACTATACCTACCCTGGATCTCTGACCACGCCCCCTTTGTCGGAAAGTGTCACGTGGATAGTAATGGCAGAACCCATTCACGTGTCTGAGCACCAGGTTTGTTCCTTATTTCTACAATCATTTAACAGTTCAGTATCTTCAGTGTTGTATCCGGGAATAAGGTGATGTTGTGTCAGCTGAGTGAAACACGAATTAGTTTCTCAATTAGAACTGATCACTTTCACAGCTCCGTATGTACTTGATGTAAACTCCAACAGTGCTTTGGTTTATTACCAGTGATCCGCAACGTGAGAGTTCTCACTGGCACATTAATCTTACATATCATTCCTTAACTTACAACGCACAATCGTATTCTATTTTGTCAGTGAAACAAATAGTAAGAGACGCCAGAAACTGAAAATAGAAAATTGCTTATGTACAAGTATACAGTATACAAACTGTAAACACATCTTAATCAAAAGTGTTGGTTAGCTGATATCCTTTAATGGGTCATATAGAAAAAAAACTCTGACACGTCACAACCAAACTGGTATCCTTTCGGTGTTGTTTTGAAACTAACCTCCTTGGTTGCAGCTGAAGAGTCTGAGACACCTGAAAGATGCACATGGCGGCCACCTTGAAAACAACTTCCGGCCCACCATGCCTCTTGGAGACAGGGTGGTGAAAGCGTCCTTTAAATGATGCGGTGAATGGATCGAGATGGACATCGGATCGGACCTGTAGTTTATCTGCAGGAACACTAGTTTACTCTATTCACTTCAAGTTTTTAATATAATATTGTCAACCATGTGCCATAGCTAGAATAAACAGCAGAAACTGCACCAGCACTTGTATCTGTGAGAGATGAATGTAGGCGTTGCTGTTTGTAACACTCGGATAAACGTCATTCACCCAGATTCCAATAAATTTGTTGCTAACATAGGCGAAAGCTGGTCACATATTTACAGATAAATACAACTTTAGCTTCTAATAAGAGCAAACGAAGAAGCTGTTTTGAAATGTTTACTATACTATATATTTATTAGAATAATGCCTTGTAGCCATGAGAATAATGTTCAAAATATTAATTATTCATATTTTGTCTTTCTCCTCAAGGAGCACTGACTAAGCTGCTCTATCAGTATTGTCACATGCACAAATAGAAACTTAAGTTAAATAAATACGTCTGCAAAAAACATTGATTTTGTGATTTACTGCGCCGTATCTACGTTTGTTCTATATATATTGTATACAGCGGGTGAGTGAATGTTGTTTCACGCCGCACTGTTACCAAATAATCGCCATAGAAACCAGCATGCGGCAACAATGACGACGATCCGTCAGGGTAGAGTGACAATCAACCACCCAGGCAACATGTAGTAAGAAACATACTAATTTCAAACAAGTCTTAAGGAAACACAAGGAGGTAAACGATAATGTTCTGAATCGGAGGCGCGTGGTTTGCTTTAGCTTTGCCATTGAAACCAGTTGTTAGTTCTGGTAATGGGAGATAACAGTGCTTGATTCTTTAGTTATTTTTGTTCTGTAACGCCTCGCTCAGCAACATTTCAGCTAAATGACGGCGATCTCTAAATAATCGATTACAAATCAGACAGTCCAGTGAATGACTTCCTTTTGATTCATCCATGCAATTGGGATACGTTGACACGCAATCAGCTAAGTCGCAGAACCCGATAACCCCATTCATTTAGACGCCTCTTACGGCAAAGATACGTCGCTGGACACTTCTATCCTACCTACCTTCTATCCTAGAGGGGGCACGGGTGGCCCAGTCGTCTAAGGCGCCGCGATTCGCTGTGCAAAGTTGCGTCCCTTGGGCACGCCAGAAACCTATGATTGTGGGTTCGAATCCCGGTTCGACCCGATTATGTTTCTAGGTTTGTCAGCACCATACCCGTGCTCGTGGGTTTCACCAAGTGGTAAACGTCTGAGACCGATAAGGTAAATATACGATATAAGTGATACTAAAACAATGCCCAGCTATTCCTACAGATAACCTACGGATCTAAAACAGTGCCCAACTATTCCTACAGATAACTTACGGATATACACTACTGCCTAGAAGTACATTCCCCTTACACGCATGGGCAACGCGTTACGCAACCCGTGTGCACCCCGTTCGTCACTCTTTTGACCTATGTAAAGCTGAACCTGGAGGTGGTAACAAGGAGATAACCTTTTGATTTCCTGACGAAAAATGTTAATACGCATTTTATTAGATGTACTTGCTGATGTCTCATTTTTAGATGTGATTTTGTTGGAAAATATGAGTACTGTTGTGGCTTCTACACAATGTTTTGCGATGTTGTTAAGAGAATACATGGTCCTGTTAAATGTTATTGCTATTCAAATGGTGTTTTTTTGTGATTTGACATTAAACGTCTCTAGTCTAGCGACTTTTAGTTATCATGTTTATGAGGTTAGGTGGAGCATTGTTTTTATTGGACCCTAATTACTTTATGATGGTTGGGTCTCTTTCCTACACCTACTGTTTCCTACACCCATCAATATCATAATGAATGGACATAAGTTTATTGTATGGATTATAAAAAGCTCTCACTTAGTATTTGTTTTACATGCATGTAAGATGGGATTAAGGGAGAAAGGAAATATTTTCCTGAACGTTTCCAATAACTAGTGGAGGAAATTGGAAATGGCTGAACCTGTAGTTAGCGTCTTGTTAAAAATGTTAACATTTTTTAACAGTTTAGAAAAAGAGAATATATTTGAAGTGAACTACATTGGAAAATGAGAGAAGAAGTTAATAGTCAATGTTTTTATCATAAAAACTCTCTGTTCAGTAAACAACAGTTGTTATTTTAGTACTTTCAAGAGGAATCCCAAACCTTCTCCTACTCTGTTATGATATATAATGTCAAAGTGAAAGCAAAAAAAACATTATCGTGCAACAAAGCATTTTCCATGGACTTGTTTATTTGTTATTTTGATATACATGTGTTCAGATTGATTGAAAAATATACAATATCAACTATAAATTTCTTCCGTGTGTGAATGCGTGTTATACGTGCAATTGGCTCCCCAGTTCTCATAATGCTTCATATGAAAGCAAAATTGTGTGTTTGATTAACATCATCTCTAATGTCAGTGACTGATTTCAAACCGCAATTCTTGGTGTTACACAGCCAGTGTCCCAACTCTCGTGTATCTACATTAATGTTTCACCCTCGCGATCTAACGTTATAACATTTCATTTCATAGACATCCTCTTATACACAGCAGATGCGTTCTGGACATATTACCTTTCTGCTCCATAGTCTGTACTGTCTTAAAATTGACTTTATTCATCTTCGGATGTTACGTCTAGTACACACAAACAGGACCGTTTAGCCTATATAAGGAATGTAGCAGGCAGTGGATATGCCAGGTGGCTAACTTACTGTTGGTAATATCCGTTTTCTTTTAGCAAATAAGAGGATAGTTAGTAACAAAAATATACGATATACAACGCATATTTGCACAACTACCAGAAAACCTTTCGACACTGACACCGCATCAAACCCCGCGGTAGACTGGACACAATTATGTGCTCACCGATTAGATAACCCCTACCGACAGGGTGGGGATGGTGGTTCAAAGCGAAACAGACAACCCTGTCTGTTGTCTAATAAATGCTGGGCGGTGCCTTTGATCTTGCCTCTAACCATGCATGAAGTAGGAGTAAACGATGATCAGGATGGCCTGGAAATAAACAAGTTTCTTTCTTGTTGCATATCAAGGTACCAATTCATCGGTCACGGGATTTTCTTATGTATATGTGCCCAGTGTATCCATAATTAACTAGCTAGAATGTTTCATATCTACAAAAATGTATATGCGTCAGTGTGGTTTATCAACACATGTATAATACTTATTCACGCTTGGAGTGCCTGACTGAAATTGAACATTATGATAACGTCAGCAGGGATAATAGAGGTCATAAGACGTGGCATATGAAGATCATACATAAAGTTAAAGTTACATAAAGTTGTTTAAGTTACATAGGCAGCAGGCTAGATTATTTACAGCAATACAGTTCAAATATTGTGCGCAATCAAAGAAAACGTCGATTTTTAACACATTTATTTTTGTGCTATAAACGAACTGTGGACTTTGAAGACATTTTCGCTTATTGTAATAACATCAAGGTAAAAATCATATCTTTCTCTCAAATCCATGGGCATAGTTGCTGTCAAACATAAGAACGTAATCAGGACGGTCAGCTTTGACTTGTCATGTGCCTTAAAGTGAGTTTAAACATGCCAAAAGCGATTGACCCTACAATAAAGGGTCATTTACTCCAACGTTCTAACTGTCAATCGTCTTAACAGGACCGTAACGTTTGTTATATATCGACGACCTGTCTCTATGTCTTAAGTTTTTAATCGGTAACTGCGGTCCAAATTTATCAACTTATTCATCTACTGTTGCAAACTTGACTGATTTGTTTACACAATTAAAAATTCTAATTGATCATGCACTACTGAGGCAGTCAAGTACCTGTATAAGAAATACAAAAGCTGCCATGTTACATGTAGTCCCAAAAGCTGGCAATTATTTCGCCGCAACATAACTGAAAAAATGCTGATGTGACGTGACATATAAACTTACCCACAGACAATACATTTTCCCAGATTTTATCAAAGTTTTATTTACAATTTGAAAAACTATAATAAAATGACTATTAAAATTCATCATCACTTTTCAAGTTTACTAAAATGTCACCAGTTGGAAGATGTCACAGATAAACAAGGATTCTAACTAAGTTTGATCGTCACAGGTTTATCCCAAATTTGCCAGCACAATGCAGATGATTATCAGTTACTGTGAGTGAGCATGGTTTTACGCCGAGTGAAAAAAGACGAGGTGCCAGCCTACACTGGAAATGCTGTATGCTGCATGTCCAGCCTCCATTCGCGATTCCGAGCCTTGCGCATAACCATTGTCATGACCTGGTTGAGTGACTTACTTCCATCAACGTGAAAGGATTACCCACAGAGAAATAAAGGATTAAAATACTAAAGATATCCTATCCAAATGGTATAATTACTCACAACCAATTTCCTCTAATAGTAAACTGTCACCTTTGGTATCCCCAACAATACTCACCATGGTCATTGGGCAAATGTAAAAATCACAAACCCTAGCGAGATCCTGTCTACATGGTCATACCCGGTGATTGTAAAGATCTAAAATTCTATCAACAGTGAGACAAAATGGCTGTTCATATTCATTTCCAATATCCTCTTAGAATTAGTGATAAATGTTAAGTCCCACACAAAACTTTCTCTTAATAATTCTACAAAATACCAAACAGAAAGTGGGGTGTGGGAAAATGGGACATATTCCTACGTGAAATAATAAGACATAAGCAGTGATGACTGTTCTATCATAATTGTACTATCTAAAGCATAAATTTGGCGAACGAAAAACGTTAAGAGTATTTGCAGTCACCCTGAATGACTCACGTGGGCAAAACTTAAAACGAATATGTGCGCAATCCACAAACAATCACTTCATTAATGGCGATCATTTACCAACCCGCGACAATCGTGTCAACTCGGGGATTCCCCTAGCAATAAACCTCGCTTCTAAACTCACTACTGTTCTACTGTCGGGTAGCCACAATGGCTAGACTGGACCCTAGTGGAATGGTTCATGCCATAAAAGTCCAGCAACCTAACACTAATTAAGACGGGCCGACCTTGTGTTTATGGTCTGGTGAACACAGGTCAATGGCCGCTCATTAACTCAAGATTCACATCTCACTGTTTTGATTTATCTCACTATCCATTTGATATATTTTCCAACTTCAACTGAAGCCCGATCCCGTGTTACACGCATGGCACACGCGTTCTCAACGCGTGTTATGGGAATGAACTTTTCGGCAGTAGTGTAAAACAATGCGCAACAATTCCCAAAGATAACGTACGGATCTAAAACAATGCCCAACTATTCCTACCGATAACGCACGGATCTAAAACAATGCCCAACTATTCCTACAGATAACGTACGGATCTAACACAATGCCCAACTATTCCAATTAAGTGTGGTTCGAATCTTAATGTCGATTATAGAGTTCAACAAATGACAACACCACTCTATATACAACTATGTCGTGCATATTGTTCTATAATTAACAATATTAGTGCATACAATGTTGTTTGTTTGTTGTTTAACGCCGCAATATTCCAGCTATATGACGGCGGTCTATATACAATGTACAAGTTTAATATCGACCATTATGTTCCACAACCATATTAACACAAAAACCATATACATCATAGTCCAGTCATTGGATTGTAATATTCTTAAATGTAAATTGTATCATTGTATGGTTCATTTAAAGACAGCGATGTTAAGGTGCCACACAACGAACGGTTGGGGAGAATACATCGTCTAAATCTAACTTGACATTTAAAATTCTCGTGATAGAAGCCTCAGTAAGACCAGACATCAGCGGATAGCACGTCACTATCTGCACCCACCCACCAAATTAAGGATAGTTTTATCTAGTTTTATTCATGACATGCGTATTGATAGTACATAACAGGTGATACTACCCTTACATCAGTCCTCATATCCGTGACATACACCTGTTCGATGTCATTACAGACTTGTGCCACAAGTGCATGTATATTAATGACTTGTTACATACCCTGTAGAGGAAAGACGTACTGTCGAGGCTGTCGAGGCTGAATGATTAATTGGAACAAATATATTGGCACATTGTCCCCTGTTGCTTGTACCTCTACGGACTAAAGCCGGTTTCATAGTGCTAGCCAATCATGCCCAAGTTTAACATGGAAGCCTCACTCAGATGTCGTATTCTCCGAGCTAACCTGTACTTGTTTCATCCCATTTGTGTAGATCGCCAGGCAGTGTATATTTCCCATTTTGTTGTCTACTGATAGCATTCGTCTTAAAATACATTCACGTTTTGTTCCCTTTTGAGATAGGTATCGTGATGTCACAGAGAGGTTGACATCCTCGTTTACTCGAGTATTTTGTTTATAAGATTCATCCTACTTCAGGACGTGATGAAAACACCATCTGCAGTACGATAACACTTTGATAAAACACTTTGTGAGTAATTGATACGTCTACAATTTGTAATTCAAACCTCTTTTGCTGAATTGAATCCTTTACAATTTGCTGTCATTAAATCCTCTCCACTTTGCTGTAATGTGAGGCACAGAGACATCGGGAGATGCTGTGTTAGATCCTGTTTACAGGCGAATGGAGCTTGCTTTATGAGGTATGCGAGTGACGTTTGGAGGTGTTTTGTGTTACAAGCCTTAACTGTGTTCAGTAAATCACGCTTCTGTTGAAGACCCACTCAGTGGGTTACTGGGACAAGACGAATGTGAAACTGAAAGTATGTCAATACTGACGTCAAGGATGCGGTGACGCAGGGATTCGAACTACTCTTAAAAGGGACAAAAGATCGAGACTATATTTAGATAGGACTTATATACAATGTCACTCAACCTAACATTTCACAACTATTTAAAGTAAACGGGTACTTAAGTCTGGTATCTGAAACCACCATTTTCTCTCCCTTAACTCAGAAAAAACAACAGGAATAGTATTCAAACATAAAAACATGAAACCCGCCTCCCAATCCTCCAGCTAAACAATCAAACAATCAAATTTCAAAAACAAACCAAATTCTTAGGACTTATTTTCGATGAACATCTCACCTGGGATGCTCAAATCCAAAACCTAACAACTAAATGCAGTAAAGACCTAAACACCCTAAGATGCCTA